>NC_053391.1:156413051-156413833 GCF_905171765.1 Bufo bufo | reverse complement strand
CTCAGTCTGTGAAATTGCATTAAAATCTTAAGGACTTGGTCCTAATTTTTCAAGTGGTTGTAACCCTTGCAATCACTATTGAATTCTCTACAAACCCTTAAAGCTGTGGTTCCTGATGTGATCAATATACACGGCACACAAGAGACCAAACTACTTTACTGCCATGGTTAAAATTGGGAACGCTACTGCCAAATACCCCAGCATTACCAAAAGTCCAATTCCACGAAGGGAGAAATGGATAAGTACATGAAAAGGAAGAACTCAGCTCCCGCCATTTCAAAGATGACCATGCCATCCAAAGATTCTCTTCCTATGGCACAGGTAGACACAGGAGAGGAGACGGACAGTGACGTTGATACCCCTCTGCATTTGGACTCCCTTGCAATCTCTCGCTCCTTCTTACAAAGATCTCTGGACAAAGCCCTGGCCAAGGCTTTAAGCCCTCTTTCAAAGGACTTGCAGGAGATAAAACAAGAGGTGAAACAAATAGGCTCACGAGTTGAGCAATTGGAAAATACACAAGCAGCCATATGCAGCTATAGTACAGCAGTCACATAGAGTATGTCTTCATGCCAAAACTACCTCAATGCTGCCTTTGAAGCCATTGAAGATCAAGAAAACAGGGGCCGTAGGAACAACTTGAGAATAAAACAACCTGAATCCGTTGCACCTATGTCCTTATAAAGCAAGTCTTCTGCTCCATTTTTAGAGATTTTCATCCAGAGGATATCATCATAGAACGTGTCCACAGGGCCCTGCGGAGGAAACCCACAGACACCGAA
>NC_053391.1:156379578-156412951 GCF_905171765.1 Bufo bufo | reverse complement strand
CCACAGACACCGAACCACCACATGATGTAATATGCCACCTCCTCAATTACAAAGTGAAGGAAGAAATTCTTTGCCTTATTAGACCATCTACCTACATAGAATTTGAAGATGCCCAACTACATATCTACAAAGACCTATCCCCACAAACACTTCAGAAGAGGAGAATCCTTAAACCATTGATGGAATCCCTCAGATCCAAGGACATTCAATATAGCTGGAAGTTCCCATTTGGACTCATGTTTTCAACTGGAGGTAAGCGGTTCCTGGTCCGATCGGTTTCAGACCTTCCTGATGTCTACACAGCACTAGACCTGCCTGACCTTCAAATTCCTGACTGGGCAGTGGTGAAGGACTTGGCCAATCTACCATATATTCAACCACCAACTCCCTGGGAAGAGGTGTCCCACGGTAGCAATGCAAAATCCAAGAAGAAGACGGGAAGGCTGACACCAAAAAGCATCAAAGCAGACAACACCTGAACCAGTAAATTGGTAACAGAGATATTGCGTTAATTATTGTACCCTGCTTATGAGAGGTACTAAACCTTCAAAACGTTACATTTCCAGCTCACCTTTTTTCAAATGCTCCGCGTGCACGGAATAAACAGGTAGTCCATATAGCATGTAAGAAAAAATGTTTTCGGCACTGTGATACTTTTCAGTAGAAACTTCCTCTTTATTAATGTAACATAAATCCATGTACAGACAAATCCTTGCAATATGCGGTAGTTGACGCATTTCGGACCAGTGTCACTAGATATTTGCTTACTATCTTTCCTACTTTCTTCTGTCTTTATCACTATATTCCACTCTGCTGTCCTGTGACTTCTCTCTCTCAGCCCCCCCCCCACTACCTTCACTAATTCCTTAATGCTTTACTTTATTCCTCTCCTTATACATGTCTGTAAATGTTAGTTGAAGGACGGTTGGTTTTGAAAAACCACCATAGCTTTATAACTGAGTTATGATGTTTTGTATATCGTTTCCACATGGTATACGCCTGATATTAGTCTGTTCTATTAATTGTTGACCACTTTTCCTATATACAGTTCTTTCATTAACCCCACTATAATTACCTGAGGCGGAGTAGCCATAAAACAGCACTCTATCTCAGTTCTATCTGCTGACACTTTATTACGTTTGCAACATACACTATTCTTTCTGGTAACATTCTTAGACTTTCTCTGGTCAGTTCTCTCAAGCCTAACTACCACTCTGCCTGATTGTCTCTTCTTTGATAAGATGTTTCCCCACAGACATAACATTGAGCTGACATAGCTCTTTATCCTCTCCTATTATTCTCTCAGACTATCTCTGCCTTTCCACTACTCTCTTGTAGTACTTTATTTTCCTCCTTTACTATCCTCCTTAAAATACTCTCCACCCTTTATCTCTCCCTCTTAGCACTTGACACCATGATTATATGATTTTTTTGGGTCTCTGCAACCATGATGCCGCAGACTGCACTTGGCATTCATCCTTCTGTGAGGCAAACAGTATGCCTTAGTTCCTACTCCCCACACTTTATCTATTCAGTTGGTAGATTTTTGACTACCATTGTACATGTTTTGATGTATACTATTTATTATGCTTCTAAACCTTATTTCCTCAGCTCTCCCTCCCCCCCTGCCCATTCTCTGACTTTTATGTTATCACAGAGCCATTAATATACCTATACAGATTCAACTATGACATGTCTTAACATAGTTTCCTACAATGTGAGAGGCCTCAATTCTCAATCTAAGAGAGGACACGTGATTTATTTCCTTAAAAAGAATAAAGCTGATATTTGTTTACTGCACCCCCATCCTGAACAGACAATATTTTTTACCACTCCGGCTCTAATAGCGGCACGTTGAGGGGTGTCAGCATCGTGATTAGCAAACATGTCTCCTTTGCAGTTGTGGAGAGTTGTGTGAACTCTATGGGCCGCTACCTCTTTATAAAAGGTAAATTAGGTAACTCCGTGATTACATTAGGAAATATATACGCTCCCAATAAGGAACAGATCCCCTGGCTCCTCAAGGTCCTTAAAAAACTCTCTCGATTCACAGAAGGTACCTTAGTTCTAGGTGGCGACTTTAATGTGGCCTTGAACCCGCTAATTGACACATCAGGCATTAAAGATATCAGCCCTTGGCGAAACTAAAACAACTTCTTTGTTCCCTACAATTAGCTGATTCATGGCTCGCTTTACATCCATCTGTTACAGACTATACACATTACTCTATACCACATAACTCCTATCAAAGAATTGACTATATATTCGTACCCGTCACCCACTTTGCCACGCTTCCTCTATTAAATTCCAAGTTCTATCCGATCACTCTCTGGTAGAACTTACATATATAATACCCTTATCCCCACCTGCTACTAGATGTTGGAGGTTAAATGACTTACTGCTGAAATCTCCCCAAAATGTCAGGAAAATAAAGCGACACCTAGTGGAGTTCTTTGAGACTAATGAAAATGGAGAGGTCTCCCTGCAGACGCTTTGGGAAGCTCATAAGGCGCATATTAGAGGTAAGTTCATCTCTCTCTGCCTATGTTCACAAAGAAAAACTAAAAAGATCTCTGATCTTCAGCAGAAAATCTCACACCTAGAACAAGAGATGTCTATTAGCCTCACATCTAACGGATTTGATGTCCCTCCGAGACGAATTAAAAACGCTCTTAATCTCTGCTCAGCAAAGGCTTATCATTTGGCGAAATATAAACATTATGTGCACAGTGATAAACCGACCAGATACAGTGCCTTGCAAAAGTACTCACCCCCCTTCACTTTTTTCGTATTTTGTTACATTACAGCCTTAAGTTCAATGTTTTGTTAATCTGAATTTTATGTGATGGATCAGAACACAATAGTCTAAGTTGGTGAAGTGAAATGAGAAAAATATATAAATAAAACTATTGTTTAGAAATGGAAAACAGAAAATTAGCATGTGCGTATGTATTCACCCCCTTTGTTAGGAAGCCCATAAAAAGCTTTGATGCAACCAATTACCTTCAGAGGTCACATAATTAGTGAAATGATTTCCACCTGTGTGCAATCTAAGTGTCACTTGATTTGTCATTACATACACACACCTTTTTTGAAAGGTCCCAGAGGTTGCAACACCTAAGCAAGAGGCATCACTAAACATACACTGCCATGAAGACTAAGGAACTCTCCAAACAAGTAAGGGACAATGTTGTTGAGAACTACAAGTCAGGGTTAGGTTATAAAAAAATATCCAAATCTTTGATGATCCCCAGGAGCACCATCAAATCTATCATAACCAAATGTAAATAACATGACACAACAGAAAACCTGCCAAGAGACGGCCGCCCACCAAAACTCAAGGGCAAGGATGGTAACCCTGGAGAAGCTGCAGAGTTCCACAGCAGAGACTGGAGTATCTGTACATAGGACAAAAATAAGTCATACGCTCCATAGAGTTGGGCTTTATGGCAGAGTGGCCAGAAGAAATCCATTACTTTCAGCAAAAAAAAAGCACATTGTGAGTTTGCAAAAAAGACATGGGAGACTTCCAAAATGTATTGAGGAAGGTGTTCTGGTCTGATGAGACTAAAATTGAACTTTTCGGCCATCAAAGAAAACGCTATGTCTGGCGCAAACCTAACATCGCATCACCCAAAGAACACCATTCCCACAGTGAAACATGGTGGTGGCAGCATTATGCTGTGGGGATGTTTTTCAGCAGCCGGGACTGGGAAACTGGTCAGAGTTGAGGGAAAGATGAATGGGGCTAAATACATGGATATTCTTGAGCAAAACCTGTACCACTCTGTGCGTGATTTGAGGCTAGGACGGAGGTTCACCTTCCAGCAGGACAATGACCTCAAACACACTGCTAAAGCAACACTTCAGTGGTTTAAGGGGAAACATGTAAATGTGTTGGAATGGCCTAGTCAAAGCCCAGATCTCAATCCAATAGAAAATCTGTGGTCAGACTTAAAGATTGCTGTTCACAAGCGCAAACTATCCAACTTGAAGGAGGTCGAGCAGTTTTGCAAGGACGAATGGGCAAAAATCTCAGTGGTAAGATGTGGCAATCTCATAGAGACTTATCCAAAGCGACTTGGAGCTGTGATTGCCGCAAAAGGTGGCTCTACAAAGTATTGACTTTAGGGGGGTTGAATAGTTATGCACATTGACTTTTCCTGTTATTTTTTCCTATTTGTTTTTTGCTTGACAATAAAAAAAATTAAGTAACTTTTATAATCGACTATATAATCTTCAATCGCCCCAAGTAGATGTCGATCTTCATACAAAAACAGATCTAATAGCTGATTTCCTCTCATCTCTCTCTCTCCCTCAAATAACCGCTACCCAATCCCAAAAGCTCTGCTCTCCCATCTCCGCTCAAGAGATTAAACATGCAATCATTACTTCGCCTAAAAACAAATGCCCCGGCCCGGTTGGCCTGTCCTCAATCTACTATGCCACTTGCTTGGATACCCTGCTTTCATACCTCTGTAAGCTATACAATGCAGCATTATCTGGTGTCCCCTTTCATAAGCAGACAAATACACACTACTAGCACAAATCTCTATTATTCATAAAGAAGGGAAGGACCCAATGTCTTGTAACAATTACCAACCCATTTCTTTGATTAACGTAGACCTCAAGCTATTTGCAAGGATCCTAGCCCGAAGATCACAAACAACCCTCCCCTCTCTTATCTCTCCAGACCAAGTGGGATTTGTACCTGGCAAAGAAGGTAAAGACAATATATACAGAGTCATACAACTCATCGCTCATGCAAAATCCTCGTCTAAACCCTTAATACGAAGTACAGACGCCGAAAAGGCATTAGATCGAGTGGATTGGACCTATCTTAAAGCCTCATTAGCGACCTTCAGAGTCCCACCCATGTTCATTGAAGCTATAATTACCATGTATACAGACCCAACCGCCAGAGTGATGGTTAATGATGTGCTGTCGCCTGTGTTCCCCATTTCCAATGGTACTTGACAGGGTTGTCCTCTGTCTCCTCTGCTTTTCGTGCTGACTATGGAAACCCTATTACAAAAAAAACAGACAGGGCAGCCGCATACAGGGGGATCAGATGCGGTGGTGGGGAGCACAAGGCTGCAGCATATGCAGGTGACCTATTACTGATGCTGACTAACCCTTCCTGGCCAACTCCGTATATCTCATGGTTTGGACGTAAAAATATAGCCAAATGCCTTATTTGGCCTAAGGTAGTGTATTTCCTACAAGCACTCCCTATACATATCCCCAACGCTTCTTATTCCATGTTGAATAAGATCTTCTCAAAATACATATGAAACTCCAAAAAAAAGAGAATTAAATACTCTACGCTCCAACTTCCACAAAAATATGGCGGAATTGACCTGCCTGCCCCGCAAACATTTGTCAGAGCAGTTCGTCTGAATAGAATTGTTGATTGGATCAGACATCCCCCCCATAAACTTTGGGTCCACATAGAAGAAGAAATAGTATGCTACCCACTAAGGCACATTGTATTCTCTGACCAAACTAGCTCTGTACCTCTCAAAACATATAATATGTTAATATGTTCACAACGGAGACTAGACGATTCTGGAATATGAGAGATGTTCGCTCATTATGTTCTCCCTTTCCATCTCCGTTATTACAAGTCAGAGATATACTATATAGTTCCAACAATGCCCATAACAGCACCATACCAAGTGAGATTAAACATAATAATACTACTGTCTACTCCCTAATTTCAACCGGCACAATCCCTTCCCTCACTACACTTACCGATTTACTTAACTGCCCATTCTTATCACTGTTATTATATAATAAGTTCATTCTCTCTTTCAAACAGCTATTATCATCAGGAGATTTAAGCAGACCAGTAACACAGTTTGAATCCTTTCTCACTCAACTTAAAATGCCTAAGAAGGTGGTCTCGGCCCTCAGAAAGCTACTTCTATCTCCACCTACCGATACCGAGCACTCTTTTATCAAAGCCTGGGAATGTGACCTCAAGAAGAAGTTCTCAAAAGAAGATGTACGAAAAATCTTCCTCGCACCAAAACAGACCTCTAAATGTGTAAGAATGCAAGAGAGTGGCTACAAAATTTTGACCAGATGGTATATCACTCCAGTGTTACTAAACATATATAATTCTAACTATAATCCTAACTGCTGGAGACGTGGACAACATTTAGGTACGTATTTCCATTTATGGTGGTCATGCCCACTCATTGCTCCATATTGGAGGTCTGTTTTATCTCAGATCAATTTAATCACGTGCTTAAATCTTCCTTTACTTCCTGAGACTTATTACATTTATTCCCAAACAAGATCCCCAAATGCAAGCTTAGATTAACTAGACACCTCCTGGCTGCCGCTATAATTATGATACCCACATTGTGGAAATCAGACTCTCCGCCTACACTCACACAGTGGTCAGAAAGGGTCAACTCCTTATATCGTTTAGAGGAAATGGCAGGCTGGGAGTCCAGGTCTCATGTCTTATTTCAGACTATCTGGTCTCCTTGGGCAAGACACAGATAGTTTGATCAATAGGAAGATTCTAGAGTACACAGTGCCACACTGCGCATACACATGAACCTTTCTCCCCTCTTTACTATTTGCTACTTTACCCTGTCACAAACCTACTTTCCTTTAGATGATGGAACTTAGCGATAACATAAATAGACCGCTATAATGAGTTATTGATAAGCCACCCCCCCTACCATTATCCCTCAACTTCCCTCGCCCTTCTCCCTCCACCTCTACTTATATGTTAAGGTTATTGTAGTAATGATATTCAGTTAATCAGTTACTTCATATTATTGTTCACTTGTGACTAGACGCAGGACTTCACTTATTTCTGTAGACCTGATTTACAAAATATGTAATGCAATAACTTAATTGTTAGTTGCTATTAACGACAACTGCTGCTATCAACAACTGCTGCTCTAATATTGCTGCTGCTAATAACTGCTGCTACAAACATTGCTGCTATAAACAAATATTGCTGCTATTCACAACTGCTGCTACAATATTATTTGAACTAACCATTGTCAATTGTATATTTTATATTATTTATATTTTTTATTTCAGGATTGTTTTTTAAACTACTGTTATTGCTTTGTGATAATAAATTATATAATGTCTACATCAACCATTGATTACTCAATATAAGCAGATGGTGAGTGCCTGCTATTTGGAAAACGTATATTACATTATTCTGTGATTGGGTGAAATCACTACTGAGCAAGAGCACCTGTCCTTTGGCACCTAGAGAGTGAGCCACTATATTCTTTTAACAGTTTTTTTTTCAATAAATTAATTGACTGCTTTATGAAGTTTTCTCTTCACTTGGTGTCTATGTATCTTACAAACTGTAAACCTTGTATTCGCTTGTGTTGATGCTCTATATATTTTTTAATAATAATAATAATAATAATAATAATAAAAATAACTTTGAAAAGAATTTTAAAGTTAGCATCCTTTCATAAAACTTCCGACATGTCTTAGGCCTCTTTCACATGTCAGTATTTTGACCAGTGTTTGGTCAGAGATTGTGAGCCAAAACCAGGTACGATTCCAAAAACACAGAACAAGTGCAGATCTTTCCATCATATCTAATCTCTGTGTAGGTTCCAGTCCTGGTTTTGGCTCACAATAACTGATGGAAATCACTGATCATATACTGACCAAAACACTGAGATGGAAATCAAGCTGCGTGTATGAGTGTGAGCCTATGTTCTGGACACTGTTCGTCTTGCAGGAGCACTTGGCATTATACTTATTTATAATGCTGTGTGTCTCTGCCTGACCTTATTGCTACAGACAGCTTTATTTCAGTATAATCCTTAAGAAGGCACATGCAGAGGCACACAGCATTATAAATCAGTATAATGTCGTGCGCTCCTGCAAGAGCAGTGTCTAAAATGGAGGATCACATGGCAACACAACTCCCATTACTTAACAAGAATACTATAAAATAGAAACAATAAATAAAGACACAGACACTACTACTGTATGTGTGGATAAAATTGGCCGTAATGTTTATTTAGGGTTAAATCATTAATAAATAAAAACCAGAATAAAATATAATAAATATATATCATTTAATAAATGATATAACTAGTTAAAACCAACACACCATACTGCAGTCATAAAACAAGTCCACCCAACAACACCCACAAGCCATTACTTAACGAGTCATGGGCCCCCCAAAGCATTGCAACCAATACTCTATCATGCAACAAAGGAGAGAAAAGAAAAGAAAAAAGAATGCGGCACCCATCAACGAAATTGGTTAGAAAAATGCCCCCTAAAAGGTAACTTTGTATGCGGTGTAGAAAGGCACAAGGGACCATCATAGATGAAAGATATGTGTCACCGAGGTTCCTGGCCTTGGTAAAGTAGTAGGAGCCAGTAGTGCATATGTCCGCAGCAGTTGCTGATGGACACTTTGATAGTTAGCATAGCTGTGAAAAGCTAATCCGGGCCGGCTCTTACTGGGAGCAGCCAAAGTGCAGGGTGGGCCGCTTTTACCCATGGTCCAGGCCGGGTTTTGACGGGCTTACAAAAAGTCAGCCAGCAGGGTCAGTGGTGTGATTACCTGGCTGATGGTGGAGCTATGTGTAGCTGTGTGTTTTTGGGGCCGAGTGAAAACCGGAGGGTCTCTGCCGAGAGACAAAGGACAAAGCAAGGTCCCCATCCACTCCGTGGGGAGTACGGTACTGTGCCCTAAAACTTCCTATGTAATTGTTCAGCTTCAAGACTGAATTGTTTCCTTTAAGTGTCGGCTGAAGTAAGCTGATCACTACCGCCTGTTGAATTGTGGTGTGCCAACATATAAAAGACATTTATTACTTTGATTTCCACCACTAAAAGGCTACTGTGTATTTATCTGAAGGCTACCATTTGGGAAATCCCTACAGCGGTCATTGTTCCATGTGTAAATACATGCATAGAAAGAGATTTTTCAAGTTAGGAGGTACTGAGTGCGTGGTCAATCAATTTATCTATTGCAAAACGCAATTTGCAGTTTATGCAGTTTTCTGCCCCTGTGGGAGGTTCTACATTGGTAAAACCATTAAATGTTTGTACATCAGATTCAGAGAACATAGGTGATCTATAGTGACAAGAATTGGGGCTACTAGATTGATTAATCACGTACATGAAATACATGGAGGTAATAGTAATGTTTTAAAATGTGCAGGGATTGAAGTTGTCCAGCCCCTAATACGGGGTGGTGATAGAGGTTGTATTTTACTCCAGAAAGAAGCAGCCTGGATTATAAAAAGTAGAGCCATGGGCCCTCTGGGGTTAAATGATAAAAACGACTTAGCAGTGTTTTTATAGTATTAGTAGTTTATGTGTTTTTTTTTCTTCTTTGCCTTGTCTTCTGATTGGGCTTCATACATGTGTCATTCATTTAATCAGCGATGAAGGTGTGGGAGTATTTATGAACCACGCCGATTCAGTCACTGATGGCTTGAAAAAGTACAACAAGCGCGAAACGGCTGTTGCCTTCTAGCTGTGTTTTGCACGCATGACGCTGACCTTTTTATGTGAATAAAGCTGAGGAGAGTATTTTTTGGTGGGTGCCGCATTCTTTTTTATTTTCTCTCCTTGTTGCAAATATTACTTGTTTTTTATGCTGAGCACAACCACTACTCACATTCGATCAGTGCAGCACCAAATTAAATCCCACACCTACAGAAGTGCTGACCGTATCCTTTACATATTAATACTATATCATGTTCTGCAAACCCAAGTTAAAAATATCTAGACCCACATCAGAGAGGTGCACAGAATCCTTTCTATAAAGACCTACTACCACACCCTACAGGTCAACATGTCTGTACCCAAACCCTCCCAAAGAAGGTAAGAATTTCTGAATAGACCGATTAATACGCCTTCTTATCAATAAAAAATAAGTCTACAGATTAACCGAGGAACCATTTCTGAAAACCCGATTACCGTGGTAGGAAACAAAGATTTGAGAGAATCTAGATCACACTTTATTTCCCAAACCAAATCCAACGTTCTGATTTTACCCGCATCATTACCTGCCACATGCAAAATAAAAAATAGAGGAACAGGCCACAAAATCTTTGAACTTCAGAAACTACATTACGCCACTTCATACCTCTTGCTCCCCACCATAGAACTAGAAAGTCATTGTGATTAAAATAAAGAATTTCAGAGTAAGTGCGGAGAGCAGCCCTCTTCTGAGCCCAGTGGATGAAAGAATGGCCCATAATCCACACAACTAACTGTGCACCGAAAGGAAAAAATTATTAAATAACAGACAATTCAGGACGAATATATAACATTTAACGATCGGAAACCCACCTCCCAACTTTCTTAATAATATACTCATCTAATCCCAGCTCAGCAGCTTCAGTAGCAGCCCCAATCCAAAAAGAATGAGAAGAGAATCTCTGGCCTTCCAGACACAAACAAGACAAACACTTTTTTTGAACTGCATTAAATTGATACACTGTTAAAGGAGACATATCCTTATGAATAAACAACAAACCCGCCACAACTGGACGAATTGCTAGCCACTGACTGACAAGACAAATAATCAATTCAAACGAATCCAAGAACCCTTACCTAACTGATCTGTCTTGAAACACAGTAAGAAAATGTTAAGGGGTGAACTTTCCAACACTACATCAGATTTCAGCAAACCACCAGACCCTTTCTTAGAGGACGCCACTAACTCTCATATCCTGAATGCCGCAAAGAAGGCAAGAACAAAGGAAGCTCTAAACAAACACAACTCAAAACTATCAGAACAAGCTCTTTCTATCACAACCCATAATTGACTTAATAGAAGAGGAGAAATTGGATGCCTATTATCCAAACCAGAAAAATTCTTCTTGTAACCCTTCAACATCTGCTTAATCGGGAAATAAACTTAAAACGGAGGTTTACCTGAAAGCTTAAAGAAAAAGGAAACACCTGCTAACGTTCTATTAATAAAAGAATAAGACAAACGTTTTATCATTAAATTACTAACAAACAACATTAACACATTAACATCTTCAATAAAATGATCAGTTTTAAATAAATCACAAAAGATTGTCCACTCCTTCCATGCGGCAGAGTAACTGGCCCATGTTTTAGGAGCGAGAGACATCCGAATGCTGTCTGATATAGTGATGGACGAACATAGGCCAGGACGATTGAACGCGCGTTCGCGAACAAATGTTCGTGAACAGCGCGTTCGCAGCGGGCCCCATTCACTTTAATGGAAGGCGAACCGGAAAAACCTTCAGGTCATATTTGCAGACAGCAAACACTTACTAGAAGTGCACAAATTGTCCCACAACATGGACAGTGATATACCAGAGGGGGATCATTAGCAAAAATTCCCACAAAAAATATGTATTTTACTCAGGGGCCATTTTTATGCGTCTTAAAGGGAAATTCTTAAAAATGTGCCCTGCTGGAGTCTAGAAAATTTTTATTTCCTATCAGTTTGATGTATACAAATGTGCAGCACCCCATGTTTTTGTATCCTGCAGAGTCCATAAAAAAAGCATACAATAAATTTATTTTTCTACCATGAAACTGTATGGTGAACGGACGCCACTGAACGGCATCAGTCTGAGGAATCTGTTAACGCATACATTTTTGGTATGAATTAAATGGATGGCAAAAATAGGATGTGAACCCAGCTCTAGTGTCAGAATAAGCACCAGTACACAGCGGAGCAGCGTGGTGGAGAGGGGAGGCCGCCATGTACTGACAGAGCGCTACCTGGTCCTGGTGGTCAGGGATAAGGACTGTGTTTCCCAAGGATCATTTTCTACTGGAAAATACAGGACACAGTATAATACACTAGAATCTATATAATAAAGATATTAGCCCTACCCCGAATAATAGTACAATTAGGTGGTCATTTATTATATAGAAATACGTCTATGTTAGGCGTACTTCTGACACAGATTGTGGAGCAAAGGTCCTTAGCACCGCAATCTGCATATTTTTCCTGCTCATGCCAGGTCTAAAAAAGGATGAGGTGGGCAGAAAAAGGGATACAGTTATGTACATCGAGTTATTAGATACCACTGCCATACATTGACCACATAAGACCTCTGTACAGTGACTGGATAACACCGCCATACCATGACCAGATAAAAGGATATAAGAGGGCACAGTGTGGCAGGCGCAGCACTATTAAGTGCCTTTTGCGCTGTGGCATTAGAAGAATTTTGATATCTCTGACTTTTAGTCTAACCAGACTGTCTATTACTCTGTAATTCCTCTAGTGCCGTTATATGGAAACAGTAGGTTTAAAGAGCACACCAAATGCTTGAAATAACTTCTTTATTAACTTCAACTTTTCTGCATATAACACTGCTACCTCCGCAGCAGATAGTCAATGTACAAAACACGTGTTGAATAAAGTATCACAAAATGGCGGCATGCATAAGATGGTGGTTCAACTGTTCAATCTTGTCAGCTATACTAATAAAAGCCCTGTGTACGTGCTCAGGGCCATTGTCCGTGTGTGTGTGCCGATTAGTGAAGTGCGCATGCGCGGCGCACAAACCAATCAGCACACACTCCATCGGATCGGAGTTTTCTCCAATCCGATGGTATATTTTAACTTGAAGCGTCCCCATCACCATGGGAACGCCTCTATGTTAGAATATACCATCGGATTTGAGTTAGATCGTGAAAACTCATATCCGACAGTATATTCTAACACAGAGGCATTCCCATAGTGATGGGGACGCTTAAAGTTAGAATATACTGAGAACTGTGGACATAACGGCCCTCTGCTGCCTGGCAGCAACTGATCTCTTACAGGGGGCTGTGATCCGCACAATTAACCCCTCGGGTGCCGCCCCAGTATTACATTTATTGGTGGCCAGTGCGGCCCCCCCCTCCCTCCCGCCCCAGTATTAAATTCATTGGTGGCCAGTGCGGCCCTCCCTCCCTCCCGCCCCAGTATTAAATTCATTGGTGGCCAGTGCGGCCCCCCCTCCCGCCCGCCCCAGTATTAAATTCATTGGTGGCCAGTGCGGCCCCCCTCCCTCCCGCCCCAGTATTAAATTCATTGGTGGCCAGTGCGGCCCCCCCTCCCTGCGTGAATGGGCCGCACTGGCCACCAATGCTTTTAATACTGGGGAGGGAGGAAGGGGGGGGCCGCACTGGCCACAAATGAATTTAATACGGGGTGGGAGGGAGGGGGGGGCCGCACTGGCCACCAATGAATTTAATACTGGGGCGGCACCTGAGGGGTTAATTGTGCGGATCACAGCCCCCTGTAAGAGATGCTTTTAATACTAGGGAGGGAGGGGGGGGGCGCACTGGCCACCAATGCTTTTAATACTGGGGAGGGAGGGAGGGGGGGTCCGCCCTGGCCACCAATGCTTTTAATACTGGGGAGGGAGGGGGGGCCGCACTGGCCACCAATGCTTTTAATACTGGTAATACTGGGGAGGGAGGGAGGGGGGGACCCGCACTGGCCACCAATGCTTTTAATACCGGTGAAGGAGGGGGGTCTGGCCCCTGCTGCCTGGCAGCACCCGATCAGGGGGCTGCGATCCGCACAATTAACCCCTTAGGTGCGGCACCTGATGGGTTAATTGTGCGGATCACAGCCCCCTGTAAGAGATCGGGTGCTGCCAGGCAGCAGGGGGCAGTTATGTACACAGTTCTTAGCATATTCTAACTTGAAGCGTCCCCATCACCATGGGAACGCCTCTGTGTTAGAATATACTGTCGGATCTGAAAAAGCTGTTATGCAGACAGATCCGCACTGAACGGATACCATTGTTTGCATTTATAGGTGCGGATCCGTCTGTGCAGATACCAGACGGATCCGCACCTATCGCAGGTGTGAAAGTAGCCTAAAATAGGGACTCCTGACTTTACATTGAAAGTCAACGGGGGACGGATCCGTTTACAATTGCACCAATATTGTGTCAATGTAAACGGATCCGTCCCCATTGACTTACATTGTAAGTCAGGACGGATCCGTTCGGCTCCGCACCGCCAGGCGGACACCAAAACGTGCCAGCAGTCTCATCACCACGTGGCACTGCCAATTGTCTCAGCCACCAGTCAGCGCCAGCTGTTTCAGCCATCAGCTGCAGTCTCAGCACCACCAGTCAGTGCCAGCAGTTCGTGCCAGCCATCTCAGGCACCAGTCACAGTGCCCACAGTCTCAGCACCACCAGTCAGTGCCAGCTGTATCAGCCACCAGTCACAGTGCCAGTGGTCTCAGCACCACCAGTCAGTGCCAGCCGTATCAGCCACCAGTCACAGTGACAGCAGTCTCAGCACCACCAGTCAGTGCCAAACGTATTAGCCACCAGTCACAGTGACAGTGGTTTCAGCACCACCAGTTAGTGCCAGCTCTATCAGCCACCAGTCACAGTGTCAGTGGTCTCAGCACCACCAGTCAGTGCCAGCCGTATCAGCCACCAGTCACAGTGACAGCAGTCTCAGCACCACGTGGCACTGCCAGTCGTCTCTCCCACCAGTCAGTGCCAGCTGTATCAGTCACCAGTCACAGTGCAAGTGGTCTCAGCACTACCAGTCAGTGGCAGTCATATCAGCCACCAGTCACAGTGCCTGCAGTCTCAGCCAAAAGTCAGTGCCAGTGACGCATATTACAGCTACATATAAGTCAGTATTACAGTAAGAGAAAATATTATCTATACTAATAAAAGCCCTGTGTACGTCCTCAGGGCTGGTGTCCGTGCGTGTGTGCCGATAATAGAAGTGCGCATGCGCAGCGGACGGACACACACACACACAGGCCAATCCAGGTCGCAGAGCCGGGCTCGGGGGCACAGCAGCGCTCAGGGAGGAGGAGCCGGGCACAGCGGCTTTCAGAGTTATACTCTGCCCGGAGCACACGGGACAGCGCAGCCGTCACAGATCCCGGGGAGCCGTCCACACTGAGAGCCGGCTATCTTACTCATTATGCCGCACTGCGCATGCGCCCGCTTCCCCAAACGCGCAGTGCAGCCAGACGCCGCTCCATCGGCACACACTCCATGGACTGTCCGTGCGTGTGTGCCGATAATAGAAGTGCGCATGCGCAGCGGATGGACACACACACACACAGGCCAATCCAGGTCGCAGAGCCGGGCTCGGGGGCACAGCAGCGCTCAGGGAGGAGGAGCCGGGCACAGCGGCTTTCAGAGTTATACTCTGCCCGGAGCACACGGGACAGCGCAGCCGTCACAGATCCCGGGGAGCCGTCCACACTGAGAGCCGGCTATCTTACTCATTATGCCGCACTGCGCATGCGCCCGCTTCCCCAAACGCGCAGTGCAGCCAGACGCCGCTCCATCGGCACACACTCCATGGACACTACATGTGCAGCATGCTATTGTAATGGCCGCGGGGGGCAGTCACTGTATTGCACCGGCCACGCTCACTTACTACATGGTGAGGCAGAAGGCCTGGCGGACGGCCAGGCACTGGTAGCGTAACTCACTAAGTGACGCCCCTGCTCCGCCCACTGCATGAAAGAAGCAGGCGGCGCAGGCGCATGACGTAGTGAGTTACGCTGCCAGTGCCTGGCTGCCCGTCCGGCCTCCTGCCTCACCATGTAGTAAGTGAAGAAGTGAAGATCGTTATTATTATTACAGTTATTCAAAGTATTACTACTCTGAGCAGGGCCGGTGCAATACAGTGACTGCACCGGGCCCCGCTGCCATTACATTCACACTAAACAGCGACATTGTTATGGGGGGGATCTGTGGATGACACATAGCATAAGATGCTATGTGTCATCCACAGATACCCCCAAACAGTGTCAGCCACAGATACCCCCATAACAGTGTCAGCCACAGATACCCCCATAACAGTGTCAGCCACAGATACCCCCATAACAGTGTCAGCCACAGACCCCAATAAGTGTCAGCCACAGACCGCTATAAGTGTCAGCCACAGACCAGCCCCATAACAGTGTCAGCCACAGATCCCCCCCCATACCAGTGCCATCCACAGATCCCCCATAACAGTGTCAGCCACAGATCCCCCCCCCATACCAGTGCCATCCACAGATCCCCCATAACAGTGTCATCCACAGATCCCCCATAACACTGTCATCCACAGATCCCCCCATAACAGTGTCATCCACAGATCCACCATAACAGTGTCATCCACAGATCCCCCCATAACAGTGTCATCCACAGATCCCCCATAACAGTGTCATCCACAGATCCCCCATAACAGTGTCATCCACAGATCCCCCATAACAGTATCATCCACAGATCCCCCCATATCTGTGCCATCCACAGATCCCCCATAACAGTGTCATCCACAGGTCCCCCCATAACAGTGCCATCCACAGGTCCCCCCAAAACAGTGCCATCCACAGGTCCCCCCATAACAGTGCCATCCACAGGTCCCCCCATAACAGTGCCATCCACAGGTCCCCCATAACAGTGCCCTCCACAGATCCCCCATAACAGTTTCATCCACAGATCCCCCATAACAGTGCCATCTACAGATCCCCCCATATCTGTGCCATCCACAGATCCCCCATAACAGTATCATCCACAGATCCCCTATAACAGTGTCATCCACAGGTCCCCCCATAACAGTGCCATCCACAGGTCCCCCCATAACAGTGCCATCCACAGGTCCCCCTATAACAGTGCCATCCACAGGTCCCCCCATAACAGTGCCATCCACAGGTCCCCCCATAACAGTGCCATCCACAGGTCCCCCCATAACAGTGCCATCCACAGGTCCCCCATAACAGTGCCCTCCACAGATCCCCCATAACAGTTTCATCCACAGATCCCCCATAACAGTGCCATCCACAGATCCCCCCATAACAGTGTCATCCACAGATCCCCCATAACAGTGTCATCCACAGGTCCCCCCATAACAGTGCCATCCACAGGTCCCCCCATAACAGTGCCATCCACAGGTCCCCCCATAACAGTGCCATCCACAGGTCCCCCATAACAGTGTCATCCACAGATCCCCCATAACAGTGCCATCCACAGATACCCCCATAACAGTGCCATCCACAGATACCCCCATAACTGTACCATTCACAGATACCCCCATAACAGTGTCATCCACAGATACCCCCATAACAGTGCTAGCACTAATGTTCTAGCGCCCCGGTTATTGTAACAGGCTTAATGTCTAGTTCAACATAAAATGGTGGATATTTGTCTCTTTTCAGTATCTGTACTCTCACTGTAAGTTATTTAAGCACTTTATGATCTCTCTGAGAGGTATATCTGAGGTTAACCAATAGTTCTACTTGCTGAATTTGGTTTGCAGTTTGCAGTAACTATTTGCAGATTGGTTGAGTATGATCTGGTATGGTTGTATGCAATTTGGATTGCAATATGGAATTTGTATGGAATTTGGTCGCAATTTTTCTGATTGTATGGCTCAGTAGTTCGTTTGTATGGTGGAACTGTAAGTAAACATACATATAACTGGCTCTGTATACAGTTATAATCACAATACTGACAGTAGGAACATTATATAACTGTTTTAAATACCTATTTTGGCCTCTCTGCTTCCATAAAACACAGCTCTTAGTGGAGTGAATGTCTGTTCAGCTTCTCTCCTCTGGTGTAATGATTCTAGCAGCTCCTGCTAGGGGAATTTCCCACACAGACTGTGTGTGAGGCTCGCTGTGATTGGTCAAGACTTATGCCCAGAAACAGCAGTTTAACTCTATGCTTTCTTTTATTTCTGCTGTGTCATTTTGCTTACCTCACATCCATATAATGAATCTTAAAGGCATATTATCTTTTCTGCTTCTGTGAACACAATATATAACAGTTATATGGCATCCAAACATGAAGTCACTGTAAATAACTCTGCTTTTGTCTGTAACTCACAAACATAGGAACTGTATTAAGGTTATTGGCAGGTTTAGCTGTATAAACATATAAGCTATATTAGCAACCTAGGACAGGTCATAGATGGCCAGCTACACTCCCTCAAAAATTTCCTATAATTATATGTTCTTAGTGGAAGGATTTGAGGAATTTTCCATCAGGTACTCAACTTCCAAGTGTCTTTTATTAGAGTTGAGCGGACACCTGGATGTTCGGGTTCGAAGGGTTCGGCCGAAAGTCACAAAAAAGTTCAAGTTCGGGACCCGAACTTGACCCCGAACGCCATTGAAGTCAATGGTGACCCGAACTTTTGAGCACTAAAATGGCTGTAAAAATTTCATGGAAAGGGCTAGAGGGCTGCAAATGGCATCAAAATGTGATTAAGAGCATGGCAAGTGTTCTGCAAAACAAATGTGGATAGGGAAATGACTTCAAATAACATAAAATACGTAAAAATAAAAAATAATAATCTTGATCTTGGAGGACAAGGTCTATATGGAGTACGAGGTTGATGTGGCGGTGTAGGTGGAAGCGGCGGTGGAGTAGGAGGAGGTAGCCAACACTGGTTTTTGGTTAAAAATTTTTAGTTTTTTGTTTAAAATATAGTACACCCCAAAACATTGGGAAATATAACCTGTTATAACCACGTCCAGCCATGCTAAACAAACGTTCAGACAATACACTGGCTGCAGGCCAGGCCAGCACCTCCAAGGCGTAAAGAGCAAGCTCAGGCCATATGCCCAATTTGTAGACCCAGAAGTTTAAGGGGGCAGACCCATCAGTAAGTACGTGTAGGCGTGTGCACACATACTGCTCCACCATGTCGCACGTCCCCGTGATGTCCACGATCCAATTGGATGTCTGCTCTATCAACTTTCAATGTTCTTTTCAGTGCCTACTATGTTGATCACGGTTAGCAGGAAATCAGTGAGAAAGGGAGATCATATCCAAGGGAGGTCAATGGCTGCAATGTGATCGAGCTGAAATTATTAAAGCAGAAGGATCGAATAAAAGGGCCAATTTAAGACGAATTTTACAAATTTAATTCCCAGAGCAGGGGTTTTTCATCACCAGAAATGGGTTAATGTCACCCACGAATGGAACAGATGATTTCTAAAAATTTTGGTCCTTGTCACATATGCAGAGCAAGGGTTTATTCACGGCAAAAATGGTAAAATGTCACCCAAGAATGTAACAGAAAAATTTGTGAAATTTATTAACCTAACAGGTAGAGCAGGGGTATATCACAGCCAAAAATTGGTGAATTTCACCCGAATATGTAAGACAAATTAATGATTTTTTTTTACATGTCTACTAGGTACAGCCGGGGTATATCATATCACACCCAAAAATTTGTGAATTTCACCCGAATATGTAACAGACAAATTAGTGAAATGTTACCTGTCTACTAGGTAGAGCAGGGGTATATCACACCCAAAAATTTGTGAATTTCACCCAAATATGTAACAGACAAATTAATGAATTGTTTTCACCTGTCTACTAGGTTTAGCAGTGGTATATCACACCAAAAAAGTGGTGAAATTCACCAGAAAATGTAACAGGCAAATTAGTGAAATGACAAATAAAAAAAAATACGTACAAATAAAAAAAAAGAAACTTGATTTATGAGGTGGAGGTCCATATGGAGTAGGAGTTTGAGGAGGCGGTGGACGTAGCGGTGTAGGTGGAAGCAGCGCTGGAGGAGGACGAGGTAGCCAACACTGGTTTTTGGTTTTAATTAATTTTTTTATTTTTTATTAGGGAACACTCGAAAAGAGTGTGAAATATCAAAAATACAACAATGAGCAATTGCGCTGTAGTATAACAATGGCTGGTTAAGGACGGTATACATGTCTATTCTGCACAAGGTACGGACAAGTCCTGTGGGATCCATGCCTGGTTCATTTTAATGAACGTGAGCTTGTCCACATTGGCTGTGGACAGGCGGCTGCGCTTGTCTGTGATAACTCCCCCAGCCGTGCTTAACACACGTTCAGACAATACACTGGCTGCAGGGCAGGCCAGCACCTCCAAGGCGTAAAGGGCAAGCTCAGGCCATGTGCCCAATTTGGAGACCCAGAAGTTGAAGGGGGCAGACCCGTCATTCAGTATGTGTAGGCTTGTGCACACATACTGCTCCACCATGTTGGTGAAATGCTGCATCCTGCTAAGACGTTCCATATCAGCTGGTGGTGCTGGTTGTTATGGCATGCTGACAAAGCTTTTTCACATTTCGGCCATTCTAACCCTGCCTTCTGAGGTGCTGGTGGTGCCCCAGCTGCGTTGGCGACCTCTTCCTCCTCCTCTGCCTTCTGCTTCTTCTGTGCCCCCGCTGTCAGGTGGGAATGCTACCAGCGTGCGCTTGTACTCGCGCATCTTATGATCACGGAATTAAGGACGGTACGTTGTCCTTGTAACGGGGATCCAGCAGCGTGGCCACCCAGTAATCAGCACAAGTTATAATGTGGGCAACCCGGCGGTCGTTGCGGAGACACTGCAGCATGTAATCGCTCATGTGTGCCAGGCTTCCCAGAGGCAACGAAAAGCTGTCCTCTGTGTCCTCTGTATCCCCCCAGCCACGCACCAGTGATGGCCATGAGCTGGTTCGGGTGCCACCCTGCTGTGAACACGGTTCCTACTAATCCTTCATCTCCTCCTCCTCATCCTCCACCTCGTCATCTTCCAGAACTGTGCCCTGGCTGGACAATTGTGTACCTGGCATTTGGGGGTGCAGGAACCCACCCTCGGAGCCACTTATGAATGACTGGCCGGAAACCCTATGAAATGATCCATCTTCCTCCTCCTCCTCTGCCACATCCTCTTCCATCATTGCCCGAAGCGTTTTTTCAAGGAGGCATAGAAGTGGGATAGTAACGCTGAGAACGGCGTTATCAGGACTGGCCATGTTGGTGGAGTACTCGGAACAGCACACAGGTCTCACATGGAGGCCCAGTTATTGGTCGTGAAGTGGTGATGTTCCGCAGAGCTGCTGCAGCTGAAACTCCTCTATCGCCTGCTGCTGCTCGCACAGTCTGGCCAGCATGTGCAAGGTGGAGTTCCACCTTGTGGGCACGTCACATATGAGACGGTAAGCAGGAAGGCCAAAGTTACGCTGCAGCGCTGACAGGCGAGCAGCAGCAGGGTGAGAACGCCGAAAGTGCGCACAGACTTTCTGCAGCAGTTCTAACATATCGGGGTAATTTTTAAGGAACCTCTGCACCACCAATTTCAGCACATGCGCCAGGCAAGGGATGTGCGTCAAACCGGATAGGCCCAGAGCTGCTACAAGATTTCGCCCATTATCGCACACCACCAGGCTGGGCTTGAGGCTCACTGGCACCAACCACTTATCGGTCTGTTGTTCCATGCCCGTCTACAACTCCTGCGCGGTGTGGGGTTTGTCCCCCAAACAGATGTCGTTTACCCCTGGCTGTGCTAAAGTTGGTGGTGAAGGTGTTACGCTGACCAGATGAGGAGGCGGTAGAGGATGAGGAAGCTGAGTAGAAGGAGGAAGCAACAGGAAGCAAAGAGAAGCGCCCTGCAATCCTCGGTGGTGGAAGGACATGTGCCAAACTGCTATCCGCCTCAGGCCCAGCTGCCACTTTACCCAGTGTGATGTTAGGGAGATATAACGTCCCTGACCGTGCTTACTGGTCCACGTATCCGTAGTTACGTGGACCTTGCCACAGATGGCGTTGCGCAGTGCACACCAGATTTTTCCCCCCACTTGGTTGTGCAGGGAAGGGATGGCTCGTCTGGAAAAGTAGTGGAGGCTGGGCACGATGTACTGTGGGACAGCCACCGCCATAAACATAGAAACATAGAATGTGTAGGCAGATAAGAACCATTTGGCCCATCTAGTCTGCCCAATATACTGAATACTATGAATAGCCCTTGGCCCTATCTAATATGAAGGATGGCCTTGTGCCTATCCCATGCATGCTTAAACTCCTTCACTGTATTTGCAGCTACCACTTCTGCAGGAAGGCTATTCCATGCATCCACTACTCTCTCAGTAAAGTAATACTTCCTGATATTAATTTTAAACCTTTGCCCCTCTAATTTAAAACTATGTCCTCTTGTAGCAGTTTTTCTTCTTTTAAATATTCTCTCCTCTTTTACCTTGTTGATTCCTTTTATGTATTTAAAAGTTTCTATCATATCCCCTCTGTCTCGTCTTTCTTCCAAGCTATACATGTTAAGGTCCTTTAATCTTTCCTGGTAAGTTTTATCCTGCAATCCATGTACTAGTTTAGTAGCTCTTCTCTGAACTCTCTCCAAAGTATCAATATCCTTCTGGAGATATGGTCTCCAGTACTGAGCACAATACTCCAAAAGAGGTCTCACTAGTGCTCTGTAGAGCGGCATGAGCACCTCCCTCTTTCTACTGGTAATGCCTCTCCCTATACACCCAAGCATTCTGGTAGCATTTCCTGCTGCTCTATGACATTGTCTGCCTACTTTAAAGTTTTCTGAAATAATGACCCCTAAATCCCTTTCCTCAGATACTGAAGTTAAGACTGTATCACTGATTTTATATTCTGCTCTTGGGTTTTTACGCCCCAGGTGCATTATCTTGGACTTATCAACATTAAATTTTAGTTGCCAGGTTTTTGGCCATTCCTCTAGTTTTCCTAAATCCTATTCCATTTGGTGTATCCCTCCAGGAACATCAACCCTGTTACAAATCTTTGTGTCATCAGCAAAAAGACACACCTTACCATCGAGGCCTTCTGCAATTTTGCTGATAAAGATATTAAACAATATGGGTCCCAGAACAGATCCCTGAGGTACCCCACTGGTAACAAGACCATGGTCTGAATATACTCCATTGACTACAACCCTCTGTTGTCTGTCCCTCAGCCACTGGCTAATCCTTGCAACAATATGGGAGTCCAAACCCAAAGACTCTAATTTATTGATTAGCCTTCTATGTGGGACAGTAAGGCTTTTAAAACTCTCCGTCTTCACCAGACGGAATGACAGCATTTCAAAGGCTAGTAATTTTGAAATGCTGGCATTCAGGGCCAGGGATCGCGTGTGGGTAGGGGGGTACTTAATTTTTCGCTCCAGCGTTTTAGAGATGGAGAGCTGAACGCTTCCGTGGGACATTCTGGAGATGCTTGGTGACCCAGGTGGTGGTGTTGCTGGCAGATCCTCTGTTTGCGGGGTGGCAGGTGCCACTGTCACTCCAGAGGTGGATGAAGAGGCTGAGACTGCAGCAGAAAAGGAAGCAGGAGGAGCCAGAGGTGTCTACTCCACTGCAGCTCGTGCTTTGCACTTAGATGCCTGGTCATGCAGGTTGTGCTCAGGTTCAGAACGTTTATGCCTTGTTTCAGGCTCTGATTGCACAGCGTGCAAACCACTCGTGTCTTGTCGTCAGCACATTGTCTGAAGAACTGCCAGGCCAGGGAACTCCTTGGAGCTGTCTTTGGTGTGTTCGGTCCCTTGCTGCGTTGGGCAGTAGCAGGCATACTGTCTAGGGGACGGCCGCTCCGATTTTGCACCCTGCTCCCTCTTCTGCTGTACTAGTGGCTCTGTGCGACCACCGCCTCTTCCTCCGAACTACACAGGTCACTCGCATGACCTTGATTCCATGTGGGGTCGAGGACTTCATCGTCCTCCACATCATCTTCCACCCAGTCTTTACCCCTGCCCTCCTTGTCGGTCTACACACTGCAGAAAGCCACAGCAGTTAGCACCTGTGTTTCGTCATTATTCGAGACATGCTGCGGTGGTCCTCCCATGTACTCATCTTGAAACATAAGTGGTTGGGCATCGGTGCACTCAATCTCTTCCATTTCTGGTGCCAACTTTGATCTTTCAGCAGGAGACTGGGTGGGAGACAATGTGAAGGAACTGGAGACACTGTCAGCAACCCAATCTACTATCGCCTGTACTTGATCTGGTCTCACTATTTGTAGAGCCGCATTAGGCCCGACCAAATAACGCTGAAGGTTCTGTCACCTACTCGCACCTGAGGAAGGTGTTTCACTTGTGCGTGTAGCTGGCACAGATCGACCACTTCCTCTCCCTGAAACAGGACCTCCACCAGCAGCACCACGACCAGGGCCACGTCCCTTATTTGACGCTCTCCTCATTCTCCGCAAATTTTGTATTTTGCCCAAAATGGATGTTTTTTTAATAACTGAATTTAATAGTAGTATCTAACGCTTGTATTTCACACTGACAGATGCAGCAAAGGCTGCAAATTTAGTATTTTGCCCAAAAAGGGTGTTTTTTAAAACCCAGAAAATTATTACAGTGTTTCAAGCTTATATTTCACACTGACAAATGCAGCATAGGCCCCAGATGTAGGGTATTGCCAAAAATGTGTGCTTTTTTACACCCAGAAAATTATTGCAATATTCAAGCTTGTATTTAACAATGACAGATGCAGCAAACGCTGCAAATTTAGTATTTTGCCCAAAATGGGTGTTTTTTTAATAGCAGAATATAACAGCAGTATCTAACGCATGTAATTTCACACTGACAGATGCAGCAAAACCCGCTAATTTAGTATTTTGCCCAAAAAGGGTGTTTTTTTAAACCCAGAAAATTATTGCAGAATTTCAAACTTTCACACTCACAAATGCTGAATAGGCACCAGATGTAGGATATTGCCAAAAATGGGTGTTTTAAAAAAAACTGAATATTATTGCAGTATTTCAAGCTTGTATTTCACACTAACAAATGCAGCATAGGCCCCGGATGTAGGGTATTGGCAAAAATGGGTGCTTTTTTAAACCCAAAAAATTATTGCAGTATTTCAAGATTGTATTTCACACTGACAAATGCTGCAAAGGCCAGAGATGTAGGGTCTTGCAAAAATATGCTGTGCTGGTGTACTGAACTTGCATAAAATGGACGCCGACTATCTAACTAACAGACTGATAAATGTTATTTTTCTGTGTCACTGGGTTCAGGGCAGGGTAAAAGGATTATGCACTGCACCCACAAAACAAAATCTATGTAGATCGCTGAGTTAACAAGCACTTCTGATTAAAGATTCTTTTCTATTCTCTCCCTCACAGTAGCAGCATCCTATCCCTACACTAATCAGAGCAGAGTGACGTGCAGCGCTATGTGACTCCCGCTTATATAGAGGCTGGGTCACATGCTGAACTGGCCAATCACAGCCATGCCATTAGTAGGCATGGCTGTGATGGCTTCTAAGGGCACACAAGTTAAACTCTTGTTGATTGGCTGCTCTGCAGCCTTTAAAAAAGCACCATTAAATCGCAGAACACCAAACCTGAACTTTTACTGAAGTTCGGGTTCGGATCCGGGGTCCAAAAATCCTAAAGTTCGGTACGAACCCGAACTTTACATTTTGGGTTTGCTCAACCCTAGTGTTATGGTCTGATGAACCCAAGGTTGAACTTTTTGGCCATAATTCCAAAAGATTTGTTTCGCGCAAAAACAACACTGCACATCACCAAAAGAACACCATACCCACAGTGAAGCATGGTGGTGGCAGCATCATGCTTTGGGGCTGTTTTTCTTCAGCTGGAACTGGGGCCTTAGTTAAGCTAGAGGGAATTATGAACAGTTCCAAATACCAGTCAATATTGGCACAAAACCTTTAGGCTTCTGCTAGAAAGCTGAACATAAGGAGGAACTTCATCTATCAAACTGAGTGCTGTAAAAAAATCAAAAGGTGCTTCAACAAAGTATTAGTTTAAGGGTATGCACACTTATGCAACCATATTATTTTATTTTTATATTTTTTCTTCCCTCTACCTAAAAGATTTCAGTTTGTTTTTTAATTGAGTTGTACAGTTTATAGGTCACATCAAAAGTGGAAAAAGTTCTGAAATGATTTATCTTTGTCTCATTTTTTTACAGCACAGAAACCTGACATTTTAACAGGGGTGTGTAGACTTTTTATTTCCACTGTACATATAATTCCGAAACCACAAAAAATAGCTTATAGGGATTGTGCTGCCATGTGTCCCCTGTTTTTGACTTTCATAACTGCATCAGGAAACCTGACCGTGTGGCCATACCCTAAGGGAGCCAGGCATGGATCATCACTAAATGCCAACATCACCACAAGTAGCTCAGCTCTTAGAAGAGCACTTTGTTCAGGTTACAGGATCTGGACCTTAACTGAACAAAATTGCATTTCTACTCTCCATACCGTCATAATTAGAGATGAGCGAATCGAAGCTGACGAATTGGAATTCAATCCGAATTTCAGGAAAAATTCCATTCGCACCGAAGATGAATTTCCTGACGCTTTGTGGTAACAAATCACATTTTTTCCTAAAATGGCTGCTGCACGTGTGAGGACATGGAGAAAGGAACTCTGAGAAGACGGGATCACCCATAATGCCATGCATGCAGCCAATCAGCAGTCAGCCAGTCCTGTGATGTCACAGCCCTATAAATAGCGTCAGCCATCTTAGATTCTGCCATTTACCAGTGTACTTCGTGCAGGGAGAGACGTCTACAGGCGCTAGGGAGAGTGATAGAAAAAACATTATTGTGCTAAAAAAATGATTTAAGTGCAGGGCAAGATTATTCAAGGTGTAGGGAAATTATAGGGAGAAATCATTCCACAGAATTTATGTT
This sequence comes from Bufo bufo, assembly GCF_905171765.1. Classification (NCBI taxonomy): domain Eukaryota; kingdom Metazoa; phylum Chordata; class Amphibia; order Anura; family Bufonidae; genus Bufo; species Bufo bufo. The sequence goes on along the minus strand of NC_053391.1, from coordinate 156,386,552 downwards.
GAACAGGGTTCAGTAGGGGAGGTTACAGCCTGTGTAACAATTCTATTACACCTTGCTGCACTGACTGGGCACTAGTGTTGAGCACGAATATTCAAATAGCGAATGTGCACTAGTGTTGAGCACGAATATTCAAATAGCGAATTTTTATCGCAAATATCGCCACTTCAAGAATTCGCAAATATTTAGAATATAGTGCTATATATTCATTATATCGATGAGAAGGAAGCAATGTCAAGTTCACAACAATACTTAGCGCACCAAACAGTAATCTGTAGTCAGATCTGCTAAAATGTGAAGTTGCGAAAAAATATTCTAATCACTGCCGATTAGCACAATCGCGAATATATTGGAGCACGTGACTCTAACTGCATATAAAGCTATTCTAATGTTCTGCCGGGCCAACCATTTTCTCCAGTCTCAGGAAACTTATACCAGCTTGAAAAATGTAGCCAAAGTGACCCACGCCTGTATATCGCGTTATGAATTCGCATTACGTAATTTTTACATTGCCAATTTATTGCAATATATGATGAATATTCTACAAAATATTCGTGAAATATCGCGAATTCGAATATATCCCCTGCTGCTCATCACTACCGGGCACCCAAATTGCCTTTATACAGCTCTGCAATTCCAGCAAACTGTTCTTATTAGGGTGCAAGTGCTGTTTGATACAGCCATTAATAGGGTTTATTACAAGGAAATATTTCTATGTCTTATTTGCCCTTGTGCGGTGCAGTTATATGTTCTAAAGCATTTTTTTGCTTCTATTAGTGGGGAAAAATGGCTTATTAGCCGTTATGTGGTGAAGTGCTAAAGTTACAACCCTTTTTGTCGTGTATTAGTTGAAAAAGAAAAAATATATTTGCCGGTCAGCGGTGCAGTTATATGTTCTAAAGCCTTTTGTAGTGTGTATTAGTGGAAAAATAAAAAATATATTTGCCGGTCAGCGGTGTAGTTATGTGTTCTAAACCCTATTGTGGCGTGCATTAGTGGAAAAAGAAAAAATATATTTGCGGGTCAGTGGTGCAGTTACTGTATATGTTTTAAAGCCTTTTGTGGTGTGTATTAGTGGCAAACGTAAAATATATTTGACGTTCAGCGGTGCAGTTATATGTTCTAAAGCCCTTTTTGTCGTGTATTAGTTGAAAAAGAAAAAATATATTTGCCGATCAGCGGGGCAGTTATATGTTCTAAAGCCTTTTGTGGTGTGTATTAATGGAAAAAGAAAAAATGTATTTGCCGATCAGCGGTGCAGTTATCTATTCTAAAGCCTTTTGGGGCGTGTATTAGTGGAAAAATAAAAAATATATTTGCCGGTCAGCAGTGCAGTCATCTGTTCTGAAGCCTTTTGTGGCGTGTATTAGTGGAAAAATATATATCTATTCGCCGTTCAGCGTTTCACTTATATGTTTAAAAGCCTTTTGTGTAGTGTAAAAGTGGGGAAAAAATTATGGCCTAATTGCCGTTCAGCGGTGCAGTTATATGTGGTAAAGCCCTTTTTGCGGTATGGACCGAATTACGTAGTGGTGAAATTTTTTATGTGAAACAGGCTTCTTTTGGGAAAATTGATGGGTGATTGTAGACTTTGTTCGGTATGAACCAAATTCCATTATCCTTTCATTGGTGAAATTATTTATTTCAAACATGCTTTTTTTAGGAAAATTTATGGGTTATTGTATACCTCCTTTTGCTGTATGAACTGAGTTATGTAGGGGTGAAATTTTTTATGTGAAACAGACTTTTTGGGGGAAAATTGATGGGTGATTGTAGACTTTGTTCTGTATGAACCAAATTCCATTATCCTTTCATTGGTGAAATTATTTATTTCAAACATGCTTTTTTCAGGAAAATTTATGGGTTATTGTATACCTCCTTTTGCTGTATGGACCGTCGTGGGTCATGCAGTAAACATAATGAAGACATTGAAAAAAAGACATGACAGGAGAGTCTCTGCTTTGGAGTCCAAGTCCAGTTTCTTAAGATCAGGAGTTCCATCAGAATTGTGCGTAACATTCTTGCTCCCTGTGCAAATCCATAACAAAAGGACTCCGCAGGCATACACATCAGAGGAAGCTGAAGCTGGTTGCCCCAGTTTTAATTCAGGAGCAGTAAATAGCGGGAAGCAAATAGAGGTGACTGAACTCTGCTGCTCTGTATTTCTTGTGAAGTCAATGTCTCCAACTATACCCCTCTCGTGATTTACAGAAAATACATAATTTTCATGTAGAGACCCAAGAATTATATTGGAGGCATGTAGTGTATGCAAGCCATGTGAGACCCCTCTCATCAATCTCACGCTGTTCTGCACCTGGTTTGCCTGGGCAAACAGAGTCACACAGGGGAGGAACTGCTCCGTGTCCTTCAGCAAGAAATCAAATCCTGGCTTTCTCTGCAAAAACTCAAAATCGGAACCATTATGACCGACAACGGGAAGAACATGGTGTCGATGCTGCGTCAAAGAGGGCTGAGCCATCGCCCTGCATGGCACACGTCTTCAATCTGGTGGCCTCCTCATGCTGCTGTCACCTCCACACTCTGTCATTGTGCCACTCTGTGGACTTCTCATGCTGTTCCCACCCTCCCCACTTCATGACTGGGCCACTATTTTGCCTTCTTGGCTTGGCTGACATCATTTATGAGCCTTCTTCTGATCTGTCAGAAGGAAGGAAAAATGAGAATCACAACGGATCCTGTCTGTGTAGCAGCTGTAAGGCCTGTATGGTCCAATCAGAATTGACTTATGATTTGGTAGCCAAGAGCAGCAGTGGGTACAAAACACAGAAGACATGCAAATATTCAGTTCACGTGTCAACTCTGTTTTAGATTCACTCCTGTTTTTTTGGCATTAGCAATACTGATGGATTACATACCAAATGTTGACCGAGTGAAGGCGGATGCTCCACAGACAGGATCCGTTTTTTCTGGGTAATTGTTCTGACGGATCAGAGGAAGGGCAAAATAATCAGTGACGTCAACACAAACTTACTGATGACACCCTCTCCACTCTGTCAGGGGGGCTCTACTTGTATAAGCGTTTAATAGAACAGGTTCTGTAGACATCTATGTGGAATCAGCTGACGACGGTGTAAAAGGAATGCGCTTCTGTTTGGCGCTAACATTGACCTGTAAGGCTGAGTTCATACTTGAGTTATTTGGTTAGTTTTGGCCCTGTGACTGCCCTAATAATTGAAGTGTGCAGTGATTCTAAGAGCGATGCCTGTCATCTGTATGTCATATGGACTCGCAGTATTTTTTCACTACCAGAGCAGACTCGCTATGCGTGTTACTGCAAGGCAGTGTTCTACACCACTATAAAGGCTCTCTGCAGCCAGGAAATAGCCGTTTTTAACGAAATTCGCCGCAAATATATTCAGATCAAACCGAATTTGGAACCAGCGGATCGAATTTTTTTTAAATTCTCTCATCTCTAGTCATAATAAAGCATGTGATACCATACTCTACATTCTATATTGGAGGAAGTAATTATTACCGAATAGTGGGACAGGGATGATCTTTTTAGCAATGTTTTTGATAATACTGTAATGATGTAATAATGTACTGGTGTGAACTAATACATGGGGATTTATTATTATAATTGGATGATTCTCCACTAGCATATGATCTATAGTTAATAAAGATTTCTTTAAATAAATAAAAAATAGACCAAACGCTTCATATTATTATTAAGCTTGGAGCAGAAGTCAAGAAATACAAATGAGAGGCAAACATTTTTTTTTATCAAAGAATATATGTAAGTGAAAAATAATACAGGAAGTGGTGGGTTTGTAGGTTGCACTTGGTAATATGCTACGTTAAGGTTACAGGCATTTACTTTTGTTGACCTCCGAAAGCGCAGTAGACAAAAGAGCTTTAAAACCTTTACTACCTGAGGTATAACAGCACTGTGGTTGAAATGTACATAGAGGTGATCAGCTACACATTCAACTGACATTAACACCTTACCTAAGTGTGAGAAAAGTACCTGCTGTAATTTGGTATATTTGTTTCACACATTTCTGCTTGTTATGTCTCACCTAGTGACAGTGTCGGACTAAGGTGTCTAGGGCCCACCGGTAAAATTCACTCCCATTGTACAGCTACATGCAAATACTACCTACTCACACAAATGCCAAATTTTCAGGGGGTGGGGCACTTTTCTCAGTCCGAGCCTGCCTGGTCAGGTGGATCCACTAAGCCTCTGGTCCAGGTGAGTGGCTTTTACACAGCACAGGTGCACTAAGCCCTTATGTACACGACCACATCCATATTTTGGTGCACAAACCACGGATACGCCAAATATGGATAGAAATGGCTATTCTCATCCCTAAAACCAGAATAGGACATGTTCTATAATTTTCAGAATGACCACATGGATTCACAAAAATATTCAGGTGTGTTTATGGCCCCATATAAATGAATGGGTAACTGTGTTATTGGTTAGCACTGAAATAAAATATGATCATGTAAATGAGTCCTAATGCAAAGCTGTGGCAGTGCAGCAAGGAAGTAGAGTTGAAAAACACTTCCAGGGACAGTTATCATAGTCTTAACACCACCATTGTAGAGTTAAAAAGTTGCAAAGTATGGTGGATGCCATATTTGTGTCATCATGTGCAACTTTTTCAGCTTCTTGACACTGTGGCAAGAAAAATGGGCAGGTCTTAGCGGTACGGAGCCTATTGCAACTTGTTGGGTTTACTATAACTAGTTTTGAGCTATTGGCACACAGAAGGCCAGAACTGCACCTAATTTATTAAGAGGCATGTGGCTCTTAATAAATTAAGCACATTCTACTCCAGCAAATAGGGAAACAAGACCGGCACATGTGAAGGCCATCTTGATAAATGTTCCCCTTAGTGTAGGAAACCTGTTGTAATGCTGCACTGATGCTGAGCTATAGATGGGCATCGATCAAGTAAATTTGAAGAACACTTGGTGTAGCAGAGGGGGGTAGTGGGACCGTATGCGGCACTGGATCCCAAACAGGTGACTAATGCTGCTACAATTATTAGGAATGTGCAGTTTTAGTAAATACTATACAAACCCTAGTACTGGTGTTTTTTTGTGCCCTCCTCCCCCGGTACATGTCCAGGCTCTCTAACTCCTGCCTCAAAGTTATGATACATAGTGATGAGCGGCAGGGGCTATATTCAAATTTGCGATACTTCATGAATATTTGTGCGAATATTCATCATATATTCATGAATTCGAGATTATTTTCTTGATCGCGAAAAATCGGCAATGTAGAAAAACCTCCCTGGCTGTGACGCTCTGCGCTGAGTTTGGACAGCGCTACTGCCAGGGAGAAGGAGACGTCCATTGAGAAACCCTGTCGTTTCCTCCTCCCTGTTCCAATGCTCAGTATTAGCATAATGAGTGGGAGAAATCCGTCGGGGCACAGCGGGGCATAAGAGGCATATTTAAAAAAAATCAAGCAGGGTGGCATCATCAGCAGGGGGGTACCCCGCAAGTACAGGTATATATCTCCCTTAATAAAATCGCATGAAAGGTCCTCTTTAAAGGAATTGGTCCAACGCAGGCATTGATGGCATATCGCTATGATATGCTATCAATGTCAGGTACATATAGGTCTCACCTCTGGGACCTACTCCTATCTCCAGAATGGTGGCCCTGAAGTGAAGGAGAGCACACCATGCATACACAGCTTGTTCTCCATTTATTGCTATGGCAGTTCTTAAAGTAGCCAAGATACTTTCTGAAGTCCTATAGTAGTGACTGCAGAGTGCACAGCACACATATGGCCACGTCTCCATTTACTTGTATGGGATCACTGTAAATAGTCACTTTTTGTACTCCCACAGAGGGGGGCCTATACTAGAGATAAAATCAGATTTAAGAGGTGATATGCTTCAGTGCCTAAGGTGGAAATACATATTTAAATAAATTTATTCTGTAAATGGGCAACCCCTTCAAAGTCCCCTGCAGCTGCAAATAAAATGACTACCCAACCCTAAAATAATTTTTTGTCAATGTCATAACAGTCACCAGGAACCCAATTTTATTTATTTATTAACGTTGCCTTTTGACATACGGTAATCTTTTTCACACAGCTGTCATCCTGTCTGCACAGGGACTATTGATTTACTAAAAGAAACTGTATTATTACCATTGTGAATTTCCAATACCAGTGTTCAGTGTGTTTGTAGAAGGGGAAGGACATATAATTTAATCTCTGACTTTAAATTACAGGGGAAAAAAACACTTGCAATTTTCCTAGTAACGCTTAATAATGTGTGTTCCAAACCCATGACATTTCATTTATAGGCCTCATACTAAAACATCTGGTAAACTGATGAGTGGAAAATGAAATATCATCTGAGAATAAGAATGTAGTAGTGCAAACAGCAGTAGCAGCACCAGCTGTACTGCTAGTAGTAGTAGTAGTAGTAGTAGTAGTAGTAGTAGTAGTAGTAGTAGTAGGCCACAGTTGTCCCTGGCTTCATACCAGCTCCAAATTATTATTGAGGACAAAGAGGATGATATTGTGGGCTGGATGTCTCACTCTTCCTCTCAGTCACAGCAGGATGATGTGGATGTCACCTCTGAGCCTGACAATGTGTCTTGGAGCAAGGGATCACAGCATTCCTCCTGCTCCTCTTCCTTGCAACTCCAGAGAAACCTTTTACTTGCATTATATCTGTATTCACTGTTTCCTTCTAGTGGAGTGCCTTCTTTTTTCCTAAGCCTTGTTGATAAGTTATGTGAGAAAAGTCAGCGTTTGAGGAAGAGATTCAGGGAGAGGTGGGGGAAGCCATGCATAGCTGTGGTGGTGGTGGTAGTAGTGACACTTGTAGCTATGGTGGTTTCAGTAGGGGCAGTGGTAGCGACAATGACACTTAGGGCAAATACAGAGCAGGGAATAAGGAGGGGGGCAGGGAGCCCATGATGACACATCAAAGTCTGATACAAGTGACAGGGAGAGTGAGGATTATGTGCTCATGAGGAGGTGA
>NC_053391.1:156336004-156379378 GCF_905171765.1 Bufo bufo | reverse complement strand
AGTTGCTCATTTAGTGCTATGGCCTGTGGGTGGGTGGGTGGGCGGCTGGGTATTTGCGCTTATGTTCAAATGCCTGGGATAAGGACATTTGTACGCTGCGCTGGGACACAAAGTGGATGTGGTCGCTGATGGTGCTTGCATTGGTCCAGCTGCAGGGCAGGAGGCATCCTGGCCTGCGCCTTCGACAGGAGATTAGCCAGCACGTAACACAGGGGAAGAGGAGGCAGTGGTGTGATCCGCAGACACAGATTGTGGACCTAGGCATTCAGTCCACCTATTATGGTTCTTTTATTCCATGTGGCGGATCATGCTGGTGGTGGTAAGGTTACTAGTGTTCACGCCCCTGCTCATTTTTGTATGGCACAGGTAGCAAATTACAATTCTTTTGTCATCCGCACTTTCCTCAGAAAAGCGCCAGACAGCAGAACACCTACCCCTTGGCAAGAGAGATTTCTGCAAGAGTGTGCTCCAAGGAACAGTTGTGGGCCTGTTTGGTGTGGCCCGCCTTCTCTGTTTTGCCACCCCACTGCCTCTTCCAGCCTGTTGCGGTGCTGCGGATCCCTCCCCCTCTGTACTGCTGTCCTCGCTCGGATTGCCACCTTCCCAGGTTGGGCCAGTGACTTCATCGTCCACCACCTCCTCTTCCACTTCCTCACTCTTCTCATCCTCCTGACTTGTTCACATAACAACAACCTCAGTTACTAACAACTGTGTCTCATCCTCATCATCAACCTCTTGAGACACTAATTGCTTTTGACTTATTGGCAACTGTGTCTCATCATCAACATCCACCTCGTGAAACACTAATTGCCGTTCCCTTACCATTATCTTCTTGTGACTGTGGATGCTCAAGAGAGACTCTTGGCTAGAGTTGAGCGAACACCTGGATGTTCGGGTTCGAAAAGTTCGGCCGAACTTCCCGGAAATGTTCGGGTTCGGGATCCGAACCCGACCCGAACTTCGTCCCGAACCCGAACCCCATTGAAGTCAATGGGGACCCGAACTTTTCGGCACTAAAAAGGCTGTAAAACAGCCCAGGAAAGAGCTAGAGGGCTGCAAAAGGCAGCACCATGTAGGTAAATCCCCTGCAAACAAATGTGGATAGGGAAATGAATTAAAATAAAAATAAAATATATAAAAATAAACCAATATCAATTGGAGAGAGGTCCCATAGCAGAGAATCTGGCTTCACGTCAGCAGAGAATCAGTCTTCATGCCATAGCAGAGAATCTGGCTTCACGTCACCCACCACTGTAACAGTCCATTGTCATATATTTAGGCCCCGGCACCCAGGCAGAGAAGAGAGGTCCCGTAACAGAGAATCTGGCTTCATGTCAGCAGAGAATCAGTCTGCATGTCATAGCAGAGAATCAGGCTTTACGTCACCCAACACTGGAACAGTCCATTGTCAGATATTTAAGCCCAGGCACCCAGGCAGAGGAGAGAGGTCCCGTAACAGAGAATCTGGCTTCATGTCAGCAGAGAATCAGTCTGCATGTCATAGCAGAGAATCAGGCTTCACGTCACCCACCACTGGAACAGGCCACTGTCACACATTTAGGCCCAGGCACCCAGACAGAGGAGAGAGGTCCCGTAACAGAGAATCTGGCTTCATGTCAGCACAGAATCAGTCTTCATGTCATAGCAGAGAATCAGGCTTCACGTCACCCACCACTGGAACAGGCCACTGTCACATATTTAGGCCCAGGCACCCAGGCAGAGGAGAGAGGTCCCATAACAGAGATTCAGGCTTCATGTCAGCAGAGAATCAGTCTTCATGTCATAGCAGAGAATCAGGCTTCACGTCACCCACCACTGGAACAGGCCACTGTCACACATTTAGGCCCAGGCACCCAGACAGAGGAGAGAGGTCCCGTAACAGAGAATCTGGCTTCATGTCAGCACAGAATCAGTCTTCATGTCATAGCAGAGAATCAGGCTTCCCGTCACCCACCACTGGAACAGGCCACTGTCACATATTTAGGCCCATGCACCCAGGCAGAGGAGAGAGGTCCCATAACAGAGATTCAGGCTTCATGTCAGTAGAGAATCAGTCTTCATGTCATAGCAGAGAATCAGGCTTCACGTCACCCACCACTGGAACAGGCCACTGTCACACATTTAGGCCCCGGCACCCAGACAGAGGAGAGGTTCATTCAACTTTGGGTTGCCCCGCAATATAATGGTAAAATGAAAATAAAAATAGGATTGAATGAGGAAGTGCCCTGGAGTACAATAATATATTGTTAAGGGGAGGTAGTTAATGTCTAATCTGCACAAGGGATGGACAGGTCCTGTGGGATCCATGCCTGGTTCATTTTTATGAACGTCAGCTTGTCCACATTGGCTGTAGACAGGCGGCTGCGTTTGTCTGTAATGACGCCCCATGCCGTGCTGAATACACGTTCAGACAAAACGCTGGCCGCCGGGCAGGCCAGCACCTCCAAGGCATAAAAGGCTAGCTCTGGCCACAAGGACAATTTGGAGACCCAGAAGTTGAATGGGGCCGAACCATCAGTCAGTACGTGGAGGGGTGTGCACAGGTACTGTTCCACCATGTTAGTGAAATGTTGCCTCCTGCTAACACGTTCCGTATCAGGTGGTGGTGCAGTTAGCTGTGGCGTGGTGACAAAACTTTTCCACATCTCTGCCATGCTAACCCTGCCCTCAGAGGAGCTGGCCGTGACACAGCTGCATTGGCGACCTCTTGCTCCTCCTCTGCCTTCGCCTTGGGCTTCCACTGGTTCCCCTGTGACATTTGGGAATGCTCTCAGTAGCGCGTCTACCAATGTGCGCTTGTACTCGCGCATCTTCCTATCACGCTCCAGTGTAGGAAGTAAGGTGGGCACATTGTCTTTGTACCGGGGATCCAGCAGGGTGGCAACCCAGTAGTCCGCACACGTTAAAATGTGGGCAACTCTGCTGTCGTTGCGCAGGCACTGCAGCATGTAGTCGCTCATGTGTGCCAGGCTGCCCAGAGGTAAGGACAAGCTGTCCTCTGTGGGAGGCGTATCGTCATCGTCCTGTGTTTCCCCCCAGCCACGCACCAGTGATGGGCCCGAGCTGCTTTGGGTGCCACCCCGCTGTGAACATGCTTCATCCTCATCCTCCTCCACCTCCTCCTCATCCTCGTCCTCCTCGTCCTCCAGTAGTGGGCCCTGTCTGGCCACATTTGTACCTGGCCTCTGGTGTTGCAAAAAAACCTCCCTCTAAGTCACTTCGAAGAGACTGGCCTGAAAGTGCTAAAAATGACCCCTCTTCCTCCTCTTGGGCCACCTCCTCTTCCATCATCGCCCTAAGTGTTTTCTCAAGGAGACATAGAAGTGGTATTGTAACGCTGATAACGGCGTCATCGCCACTGGCCATGTTGGTGGAGTACTCGAAACAGCGCAACAGGACACACAGGTCTCGCATGGAGGCCCAGTCATTGGTGGTGAAGTGGTGCTGTTCCGCAGTGTGACTGACCCGTGCGTGCTGCAGCTGAAACTTCACTATGGCCTGCTGCTGCTCGCACAGTCTGTCCAGCATGTGAAAGGTGGAGTTCCACCTGGTGGGCACATCGCATATGAGGCGGTGAGTGGGAAGGCCGAAGTTACGCTGTAGCGCAGACAGGCGTGCAGCAGCAGGGTGTGAACGCCGGAAGCGCGAACAGATGGCCCGCACTTTATGCAGCAGCTCTGACATGTCGGGGTAGTTGCGAATGAACTTCTGCACCACCAAATTCAGCACATGCGCCAGGCAAGGGATGTGCGTCAAACCGGCTAGTCCCAGAGCTGCAACGAGATTTCGCCCATTATCGCACACCACCAGGCCGGGCTTGAGGCTCACCGGCAGCAACCACTCGTCAGTCTGTTGTTCTATACCCCGCCACAACTCCTGTGCGGTGTGGGGCCTGTCCCCCAAACATATGAGTTTCAGAACGGCCTGCTGACGTTTACCCCGGGCTGTGCTGAAGTTGGTGGTAAAGGTGTGTGGCTGACTGGATGAGCAGGTGGAAGAAGAGGAGGAGGAAGCTGATTAGGAGGAGGAGGAGACAGGAGGCAAAGAATGTTGCCCTGCGATCCTTGGCGGCGGAAGGACGTGCGCCAAACAGCTCTCCGCCTGGGGCCCAGCCGCCACTACATTTACCTAGTGTGCAGTTAGGGACATATAGCGTCCCTGGACGTGCTTACTGGTCCACGTATCTGTGGTTAGGTGGATCTTGCCACAGATGGCGTTGCGCAGTGCACACTTGATTTTATCGGACACTTGGTTGTGCAGGGAAGGCACGGCTCTCTTGGAGAAGTAGTGCCGGCTGGGAACAACATACTGTGGGACAGCAAGCGACATGAGCTGTTTGAAGCTGTCTGTGTCCACCAGCCTAAATGACAGCATTTCATAGGCCAGTAGTTTAGAAATGCTGGCATTCAGGGCCAGGGATCGAGGGTGGCTAGGTGGGAATTTACGCTTTCTCTCAAATGTTTGTGAGATGGAGAGCTGAACGCTGCCGTGTGACATGGTTGAGATGCTTGGTGACGCAGGTGGTGGTGTTGGTGGTACATCCCATGTTTGCTGGGCGGCAGGTGCCAACGTTCCTCCAGAGGCGGAGGAAGAGGCCGAGGCGGCGGCAGCAGCAGAAGAGGCCGAGGCGGCAGCAGCAGAAGAGGTAGCAGGGGGAGCCTGAGTGACTTCTTTGTTTTTAAGGTGTTTACTCCACTGCAGTTCATGCTTTGCATGCAGGTGCCTGGTCATGCAGGTTGTGCTAAGGTTCAGAACGTTAATGCCTCGCTTCAGGCTCTGATGGCACAGCGTGCAAACCACTCGGGTCTTGTCGTCAGCACATTGTTTAAAGAAGTGCCATGCCAGGGAACTCCTTGAAGCTGCCTTTGGGGTGCTTGGTCCCAGATGGTGGTGGTCAGTAGCAGGCGGAGTCTCTTGGCGGCGGGTGTTCTGATTTTGCCCACTGCTCCCTCTTTGTCTTTTGCTACGCTGTTGGCTTGGTCTCACCACTGCCTCTTCCTCCGAACTGTGAAAGTCAGTGGCACGACCTTCATTCCATGTGGGGTCTAGGACCTCATCGTCCCCTGCATCGTCTTCCACCCAGTCTTGATCCCTGACCTCCTGTTCAGTCTGCACACTGCAGAAAGACGCAGCAGTTGGCACCTGTGTTTCGTCATCATCAGAGACGTGCTGAGATGGTATTCCCATGTCTTCATCATCAGGAAACATAAGTGGTTGTGCGTTAGTGCATTCTATCTCTTCCACCCCTGGGGAAGGGCTAGGTGGATGCCCTTGGGAAACCCTGGCAGCAGAGTCTTCAAACAGCATAAGAGACTGCTGCATAACTTGAGGCTCAGACAGTTTCCCTGATATGCATGGGGGTGATGTGACAGACTGATGGGCTTGGTTTTCATGCGCCATCTGTGCGCTTTCTGCAGAAGACTGGGTGGGAGATAATGTGAACGTGCTGGATGCACTGTCGGCCACCCAATTGACTAATGCCTGTACCTGCTCAGGCCTTACCATCCTTAGAACGGCATTGGGCCCCACCAAATATCCCTGTAAATTCTGGCGGCTACTGGGACCTGAGGTAGTTGGTACACTAGGACGTGTGGCTGTGGCAGAACGGCCACGTCCTCTCCCAGCACCAGAGGGTCCACTAACACCACCACGACCATGTCCACGTCCGCGTCCCTTACTAGTTGTTTTCCTCATTGTTACCGTTCACCACAATAAGAAAAATATTATTCGGGCCAATGTATTGAATTAAAATTCAGGCATTTTTTTACAGACACCTAACACTGTCTGGCTATCTATTTAGGTACCGTATTACACTAATACAGGCACGCAAGTAATGACAGATTTGGTTGAATATAAATGTGAGGCCTATTTTTTACGCGCTGTGTGACAGATATACCTTTAATCACAGAATTAGACTTGTATCTGCACTGTAGCGTGTGTGTTAAGTTTTTCAGAATGACACTATCAGCACCTTGAATCTAAGATATCCTTTTTGGGATAGATTTAAAGTAGGCCTGATATAGCAGAAACTACTAATTTTGAGAATGGCAAATTTGGGAATAGTTTTTCAACCCAGAACAAAAACTGTGCTTTTACGGTAAAATATAACTTGACCAGCTAAAACTGTACTGATTTGGAGGAATAGAAATGTCAGGCCTATTTTTTAGGCGCTGGGTGACAGGCTCAACTTGCCCCTGATGTAGTATATGGCCAAAAAATAACCACACTATTGATGGTTAAATGCACTTGGGTGACACAGGCTCAGCCTGCACCTAATGTAGTATATGGCCAAAAAATAACCACACTATTGATGGTTAAATGCACTTGATGAAAGCTTGACCCTGATGTAGGATATAGCAAAAAATAACCACACTATTGATGGTTAAATGCACTTGGGTGACACAGGCTCAGCCTGCACCTTATGTAGTATATGGCCAAAAAATAACCACACTATTGATGGTTAAATGCACTTGGGTGACACAGGCTCAGCCTGCACCTGATATAGGATATAGCAAAAAATAACCACACTGTTGAAAGTTAAATGCACTTGGTGGTAGCTTGTGCTGGCGCACCACAAGCCACAAAATGGCCGCAGATCACCCCAGAAAAAAGTGATATAAAAACGCTCTGGGCAGCCTAAAAAAAGTGAGCAATTCAATATCAGCACTTCATTGATCCACAGCTGGAGATTGATCACTGAATTAAGTCTTTTGGAGGAGTTAATCTGCCTAATCTCGCCCTAACGTCGCAGCAGCAACCTCTCCCTATGCTTGTATCAGCAGAGTGACGTGCAGCGCTACGTGACCCAAGCTTATATAGAGGCTGGGTCACATGCTGCACTGGCCAATCACAGCCATGCCAATAGTAGGCAAGGCTGTGATGGCCTCTTGGGGCAAGTAGTATGACGATTGTTGATTGGCTGCTTTGCAGCCTTTCAAAAAGCGCCAAGAAAACGCTGAACACCGAACGCGAACCCGGACTTTTACGAAAATGTTCGGGTTTGGGTCCGTGTCACGGACACCCCAAAATTCGGTACGAACCCGAACTATACAGTTCGGGTTCGCTCATCCCTACTCTTGGCTACTGACACTGGAGTTGGTGGAAGACAGGGTGATGCTTAACCGACTAGAAGCATTATCTGCTGCAATCCAACCGACCACCTGGTCGCACTGGTCTGACTTCTAGAGCGTTGTCCTGTGCCGCCCTGCAAACTGGAACATGAAGCTAGGTATTATGGATGATTGTTTTTCTTGTGCTCTGGCAGCAGGCATAGTTTCAACGTGCCCAGGGCCACGGCCTCTGAGTGCACCATCAGCATCATGGTCACTTCCCTGTCCCTTACTGCTCGCCTTCTTCATTTTAAATGTTATATATGCTTGAAAATATGTCAGACGTACAGTAGCGTAGGATTTGTAAGGGTATGCGCAAAAAATTTTAAAAGGTATTTGGGATGTCTAAACGTCACACAGGAGATATACCGCAGATAATGTCGCTAATGTCAGCAGCGGCTTATATAAAATTACAGGGAATGTCACAGGTATTTGGGATGTGCAAACGTTACACAGGAGATGTACCCCAAGTAATGTCACTGTCGGCAGCGGACACCGTCTGTGGAAAAAGTACATTGGATGTCACTGATATTTTTGGGATGTGTACACTTTACACAGGAGCTGTAGCGCAGCTAATGTCACTTTCCGCAGTGGACACCGTCTACGGATAAAGTACACTGAATGTCACTGATATTTTTTGGATGTGCACACGTTACACAGGAGATGTAGCGCAGCTAATGTCACTGTCCGCAGCGGACACCGTCTACGGAAAAAGTACACTAAATGTCACTGATATTTTTGGGATGTGTACACGTTACACAGGAGATGTACCCCATGTAATGTCACTGTCCGCAGCAGACACCGTCTACGAAAAAAAAAGTACACTGGATGTCACTGATATTTTTGGGATGTTCACACGTTACACAGGAGATGTGGCGCAGCTAATGTCACTTTCTGCAGCGGACACGTTCTTTGGAAAAAGTACACTGGATGTCACTGATATTTTTGGGATGCGCACACGTTACACAGGAGATGTAACGCAGATAATTTCTCTGTCTGCAGCAGCCTAACTATTGCACACTATTTAGCACAGGATGCGCTAAAAATAGAGATTGCTGTCACACACAATAGTCCTTTAAAGGACTTTTGGGTCTGTGAAGTTTTAGCAATTTAGCGCAGGTTGCGCTAAAAATATATATTGCTGCTGCCACACACAATAATAGTCCTTAAAAGGACTTTTGGGTCCCTGACAAGTTTTTTCAACTTCCCCCAAAAATTTTTTTGCTCCCTACACTATTTTTCCCTTCCTCAGCACAGCTCTCCCTGACTAACACTGAGCCGAACACGTATTCATCGGGTGCTATATATGACGCGTTCCGGCCAGCCAAACACTGTAATGCCAGTAACCAACATTGCTACGGCATTACAGTGAGGGCAACACTTACCTGCACGTTTATTGGCTGCGTAGCAGCCAAAAATTGTGCAGGGAGGAGACTCGAGCATTGCGCTCGAGCACATGCGGTATTTGGCCGAATACCGCCATGTGCCGAGCATCGAGATGCTCGAGCCGAACTGGTTTTCGGCCGAGCATGCTCGATCAACACTAGTCTTAGCCCTTTCTGGAGTTCAAACTGACAATGACAAATGGAGCCAGCAAAGGGAAAATGGCTATAAATGCAAGATATAAAATAGTCAGATATGGTGGTGTTCCTCTTGCACACTGGTGGCAGTTTATTTCTACAAGTCTGCTTTAAATGCAATCAAAAATATTATGGGTTCTCAAATGTATATCTTTCTAAATGTATTTTACAAAAGCAACTTTGCAGGAGAAATGTATTGTCTTAGTTATAGTGGTGGCTACTTTATCGTCACAGTTCTGCCATCTGTCTATAGATTCAACAGATTATGCTGTCACGCAATGTTAGTAATATGATAATATGCACTTTTACCATTTTGTGGAAAATGACAGGCCTTAGCTACATAATGCGAATGGAGTATTTTAAAGTCTGTTCACCACAATCTAACATCTGTCTCCTGCCTAAAAATGCTTTAAATGGCAAATCACAAATAGATAAGTGAGAGCAAATATACCTTTAAAAGAGCAAACAAACCAATATGGGGCCAAGTGATGATGACTTATGGGTTTTTCAACCACAGCTACATATGACATCATTTACTGATGTGCACATTGTTTACTTTAATCATGGGATAAGCCCTTTAACCACTTAAAGGGCATTTGTCAGCAGATTTGTACTTATGAAACTGGCTGACCTGTTGTATGTGCGCTTGGCAGCTGAAGACATCTGTGTTGGTCCCATGTTCTTATGTGCCTGCATTGCTGAGAAAAATGAAGTTTTAATATATGCAAATGAGCCTCTAGGTGCAATAGAGGTGCTGCTGTTACTTATAGATAGCTTCCCCCAATCTCCGCACAGGTTGCTGTCCAGGCCCCAGAAGCACAGCGCTCCTGAGGAAAGCCACCTCATATGCTTTAACCGCAATTAACAATGGCATATGAGGGTTTAAATATATGTGATCGACGTTATCACCAATTTTGTATCTTTTAATGAGTTTTTGTTTGTGATATTTAAATTTTTCTATGTTTTTGTTAATATTTTTGAACAATTCTATCACCTTCCATATTATTAGCTGGGCTATCATTTTATATTGTATTGATATATGTGTTGGCAACTCAATAAATATTGGCATATACTTTTTAAATCTTTGATATTATTACTCACAGAGCCAGTCCCACTTGTTGATTTGTATCCTTTTTTGCTGTTTGGATATACAGCTGACTTAGCACTCGTAATAATAGTCTTTTTCATTAACAGTCAGCCGACCAAATATTTCATTTCTAATATGTTAAAAGACCCTACCACCAACGTATATAGTCATATGGCAGTAGAGAAGTGGCTACGTGCTTCTTGACATTCTTTTTGTAAACAAAGTGAATCATGAAGTGCCACACAACCCCCCCTTGTCTGAACACTTGCACTTAAATTGCATAACAACTGTTTGTTCAGAGGTTGTGAAAGCCTTGCTAGATTTTGAAACATAAAAATGAAGGCGGTTTACACAGCCCAAACTGCAAACGTTCAGTCCCAACATTCTGCCCGTCTAAATGTGCTGCCGATTGTGAAACGATCGTTCATCGGGTGATTCTGCTGTTCTGGGCAACAGATCGTTCTGTCTAAACAGCGATCTGCTGCTCAGAAACCATCATTCTGTATGAGACAAGCAATCGCAATAGTAGTACCCTGTTCTCATACTGTGAAGAAAATCGCTGCATGTAAATGCAGAGCTTCACCTCCACTGAACGAGCGTCTGACTGTTGGGAAGGAACGTTTCCTTCCCGATAATCGGCTGTTACATCGGGACATCTAAACCCACCTTTAGAATTGAGGAGCATCTGTCTGATTTATCTGATTGGAGGGACTCCACTGCCAAACATGTCTAAACATTAAAGGGGTTGTCCCATGAAAAATATTATACACTTTTCAAACCAGCACCTGGATCTGAATACTTTTGTAATTGCATGTAATTAAAAATGTAGAATGGCCACTGAGTTATTCAATAAAATGTATCTGTATAGCGCCACCTGCAGTTTGTTTTTTTCTTACTTATTTGACCTGCTCACTGAGAAGGCCGCACATGCTCAGTTTCATCCTTCGACTGCCTCCTGAGCTGTGATAGGGAGATCATGGACACACCTCCTTACTGCAGCAGAAAAGACACTCCCCTTGAGCAGTCAGCTTTATTTAAATCTAGCAGAGCAATGTATGGGGAGATGTCTGGATCCATGTGAGGTGCAGGGCTGGTTCTAGCTTTGTTAGAAAGAGATTGTCATGGACTATATGATGTCTAATTTTTTACATTAGTCATGGGATAACCCTTTACCCTTTACCTGTTTATGCTGATTACACAAAGTAGAGTTGTTGTTTTTTTTAAAGGTGAAAACTATTTATGGTAAATGGATAAAAAAAAATTTCTTTTTTTTTACCAAAGTTCTCTATCACATTTCTGTAAAAGAAAATACAACTGCTCAAAAAAATAAAGGGAACACAAAAATAACACATCCTAGATCTGAATTAATTAAATATTCTTCTGAAATACTTTGTTCTTTACATAGTTGAATGTGCTGACAACAAAATCACACAAAAATTAAAAATGGAAATCAAATTTTTCAACCCATGGAGGTCTGGATTTGGAGTCACACTCAAAATTTAAGTGGAAAAACACACTACAGGCTGATCCAACTTTGATGTTTAATGTCCTTAAAACAAGTCAAAATGAGGCTCAGTAGTGTGTGTGGCCTCCACTTGCCTGTATGACCTCCCTACAACGCCTGTGCATGCTCCTGATGAGGTGGCGGACGGTCTCCTGAGGGATCTCCTCCCAGACCTGGACTAAAGCATCTGCCAACTCCTGGACAGTCTGTGGTGCAATGTGACGTTGGTGGATAGAGCGAGACATGATGTCCCAGATGTGCTCAATTGGATTCAGGTCTGGGGAACGGGCGGGCCAGTCCATAGCATCAATGCCTTCGTCTTGCAGGAACTTCTGACACACTTCAGCCACATGAGGTCTAGCATTGTCTTGCATTAGGAGGAACCCAGGGCCAACCGCACCAGCATATGGTCTCACAAGGGGTCTGAGGATCTCATCTCGGTACCTAATGGCAGTCAGGCTACCTCTGGCGAGCACATGGAGGGCTGTGCGGCCCTCCAAAGAAATGCCACCCCACACCATTACTGACCCAATGCCAAACCGGTCATGCTGGAGGATGTTGCAGGCAGCAGAACGTTCTCCACGGCGTCTCAAAACTCTGTCACGTCTGTCACATGTGCTCAGTGTGAACCTGCTTTCATCTGTGAAGAGCACAGGGCGCCAGTGGCGAATTTGCCAATCTTGGTGTTCTCTGGCAAATGCCAAACGTCCTGCACGGTGTTGGGCTGTAAGCACAACCCCCACCTGTGGACGTCGGGCTCTCATATCACCCTCATGGAGTCTGTTTCTGACCGTTTGAGCAGACACATGCACATTTGTGGCCTGCTGGAGGTCATTTTGCAGGGCTCTGGCAATGCTCCTCCTGTTCCCCCTTGCACAAAGGCGGAGGTAGCGGTCCTGCTGCTGGGTTGTTGCCCTCCTACAGCCTCCTCCACGTCTCCTGATGTACTGGCCTGTCTCCTGGTAGCGCCTCCATGCTCTGGACACTACGCTGACAGACACAGCAAACCTTCTTTCCACAGCTCGCATTGATGTGCCATCCTGGATAAGCTGCACTACCTGAGCCACTTGTGTGGGTTGTAGACTCTGTCTCATGCTACCACTAGAGTGAAAGCACCGCCAGCATTCAAAAGTGACCAAAACATCAGCCAGGAAGCATAGGAACTGAGAAGTGGTCTGTGGTTACCACCTGCAGAACCACTTCTTTATTGGGGGTGTCTTGCTAATTGCCTATAATTTCCACCTGTTGTCTATCCCATTTTCACAACAGCATGTGAAATTGATTGTCACTCAGTGTTGCTTCCTAAGTGGACAGTTTGATTTCACAGAAGTGTGATTGACTTGGAGTTACATTGTGTTGTTTAAGTGTTCCCTTTATTTTTTTGAGCAGTGTATATCTCTGGTATATTTATATAAAAGAGTGGAGCTTTGCTGTAAAGGTGTTCTCTGAGATTGCGATCCCATTGTCAGGAAGCCAGATAGGGTGCAACAAAAAAAACAAAAACAAAATCGCCTGTCATGAGCACTCTGGGTCCAGTGATAAGCTCTTGTCTCTGAAGCATGATGTGCTGTCTACCACTGCCAGTCAATCAATGTGGTCAGGTCATTCCTTCACAGGACACCACTGAGACCATTGATTGGCCTGCATCAGTGACATGCATGTAGATAAAGCATCGCAATTCCACTTCAATGTGTAGTGGAAGCAGTAGAGCTGTGTACTTTTGCTTGGTCATTTTTGCACTCTGTTTAGCTCCTTGACCATGGGTTCTCGGTCTCAAAGTAGTCAAGTGCATATCATTTTAACAATTTTTTAAATGTGTAGGGACAGTAACATTAATAACTTTCGTTATGTGTTTTATTAGGGAAATATGTGTCATTTTATTATAACTCTGCCTCCATGGGTGTAGGAACCCCAAAAAATCTGGGGGGGACAGCATTTTTGCTCGCCGGGTATATTCTTATTCAATAAACTGCGAGTTGTTTATATCGTTAAATTTTAAGTGTGTGTGTGTGAAACCCCCCCCTCCCCCACACACTTACAGTTCTGAAGACTCAGGGGTGCTGGCTGGCTTGGCCTCAGGGGTGCTGGCTGGCTTGGCCGGGCAGAAGGAGTGTGGGAGACTGTGAGGCCTTTTTCTCCAAGCTGCTCCGGATCAGTGCTCTGGGCAGCTGGGCTCCAGGCTGGAAGTGGGCACAATAAGAAAAAAATATTTTTCATTACACCTCAGGTCAGACCATCATTTAGACCCCCAATGTTAATCAGACCTCAGCTAACAGCCCCAATAAGATCCCCAATGTTAATAAGACCTCAGATCACACCTCAGCTCAGACCCCAATATGAATGACCCCCAATCAGACCTCAGATAAGAGCCCCATGCCTCATAGCAGCCCCCAGTGCCTCTAATCAGCCCCCCAGTACCTCTCATCAGCCCCCCAGTGCCTCTCATCAGCCAGTAATAACAGCCCCCCCAATCATGTGCCAGTAATAACACACCCCCAATCATGTGCCAGTAATAACAGCCCCCCCAATCATGTGCCAGTAATAACAGCCTCCCCAATCATGTGCCAGTAATAACAGCCCCCCAATCATGTGCCAGTAATAACAGCCCCCACCAATCATGTGCCAGTAATAACAGCCCCCCCAATCATGTGCCAGTAATAACAGCCCCCCCAATCATGTGCCAGTAATAACAGCCCCCCCAATCATGTGCCATTAACAGCCCCCCCAATCATGTGCCAGTAATTACAGCCCCCCAATCATGTGCCAGTAATAGCCCCCCCAATCATGTACCAGTAATAGCCCCCCAATCAAGTGCCAGTAATAACCCCCCAATCAAGTGCCAGTAATAGCCCCCCCAATCATGTGCCAGTAATAGCCCCCCAATCAAGTGCCAGTAATAGCCCCCCAAATCATGTGCCAGTAATAGCCCCCCCAATCATGTGCCAGTAATAGCCCCCCCAATCAAGTGCCAGTAATAGCCCCCAATCATGTGCCAGTAATAGCCCCCCCAATCAAGTGCCAGTAATAGCCCTCCCAATCAAGTGCCAGTAATAGCCCCCCCAATCAAGTGCCAGTAATAGCCCCCCCAATCAAGTGCCAGTAATAGCCCCCCAATCAAGTGCCAGTAATAAGGGGAAAATAGAGACCCCCCTGCGCTCCTATTGAATAGATATGTGTCAATCTGCCTGGGTGGGGAGATCCTGCTGCTTAATGTCTTTGGGGAGCTATTGTTCTCCCTAGTAAAACTGTATATGGAGTAGGTATATCACCCGTAGGGGATATAAGTAGTGATGTCGCGAACATAAAATTTTCAGTTCGCGAACAGCGAACGCGAACTTCCGCAAATGTTCGCGAACTGGCGAACCGGGCGAACCGCCATAGACTTCAATAGACAGGCGAATTTTAAAACCCACAGGGACTCTTTCTGGCCACAATAGTGATGAGAAAGTTGTTTCAAGGGGTCTAACACCTGGACTGTGGCATGCCGGAGGGGGATCTATGGCAAAACTCCCATGGAAAATTACGTAGTGGACGCAGAGTCGGGTTTTAATCCATAAAGGGCATAAATCAACTAACATTCCTAAATTGTTTGGAATAACGTGCTTTAAAACATCTAAAAATTAAATGCCTTATTTATCGGCAAGCTACTGTGCCACCCGGTATCAGTGGTTGGCACTGGCAGTGGGCACACTACAGTCAGTGGAAGCGGGCCTGACACACACTGGCAGCAGGCAAGCAACTGAAATTACACTAAAGTGTAAAAATTAAATGCCTTATTTATCGGCAAGCTACTGTGCCACCCGGTATCAGTGGTTTGCACTGGCAGTGGGCACACTACAGTCAGTAGAAGCGGGCCTGACACACACTGGCAGCAGGCAAGCAACTGAAATTACACTAAAGTGTAAAAATTAAATGCCTTATTTATCGGCAAGCTACTGTGCCACCCGGTATGAGTGGTTGGCACTGGCAGTGGGCACACTACAGTCAGTGGAAGAGGGCCTGACACACTGACTGGCAGCAGGCAAGCAACTGAATTTAGACTACTGTCTAAAAATTAAATGCCTTATTTATCGGCAAGCTACTGTGCCACCCGGTATCAGTGGTTGGCACTGGCAGTGGGCACACTACAGTCAGTGGAAGCGGGCCTGACACACACTGGCAGCAGGCAAGCAACTGAAATTACACTAAAGTGTAAAAATTAAATGCCTTATTTATCGGCAAGCTACTGTGCCACCCGGTATCAGTGGTTGGCACTGGCAGTGGGCACACTACAGTCAGTGGAAGAGGGCCTGACACACACTGGCAGCAGGCAAGCAACTGAATTTAGACTACTGTCTAAAAATTAAATGCCTTATTTATCGGCAAGCTACTGTGCCACCCGGTATCAGTGGTTGGCACTGGCAGTGGGCACACTACAGTCAGTGGAAGCGGGCCTGACACACACTGGCAGCAGGCAAGCAACTGAATTTAGACTACTGTCTAAAAATTAAATGCCTTATTTATCGGCAAGCTACTGTGCCACCCGGTATCAGTGGTTGGCACTGGCAGTGGGCACACTACAGTCAGTGGAAGCGGGCCTGACACACACTGGCAGCAGGCAAGCAACTGAATTTAGACTACTGTCTAAAAATTAAATGCCTTATTTATCGGCAAGCTACTGTGCCACCCGGTATCAGTGGTTGGCACTGGCAGTGGGCACACTACAGTCAGTTGAAGTCGGCCTGACACACACTAGCAGCAGGCAAGCAGCTGAAATTACATTAAAGTGTAAAAATTAAATGCCTTTTTTAAGCAAAGTCCTGTGCCAGCCGGTATGAGTGGTGGGCACTGGCAGTGGGCACACTACAGTCAGTGGAAGTCAGCCTGACACACACTGGCAGGCAACTAACCTTAGATTAAAGTGTAAAAATTAAGTGCCTATTTTTTAAGCAAAGTCCTGTGCCACTCGGTATGACAGGGGTGGGCACTGGCAGTGGGCACACTACAGTCAGTTGAAGTCGGCCTGACACACACTAGCAGCAGGCAAGCAGCTGAAATTACACTAAAGTGTAAAAATTAAATGCCTTTTTTATGCAAAGTCCTGTGCCAGCCGGTATGAGTGGTGGGCACTGGCAGTGGGCACACTACAGTCAGTGGAAGTCAGCCTGACACACACTGGCAGGCAACTAACCTTAGATTAAAGTGTAAAAATTAAGTGCCTATTTTTTAAGCAAAGTCCTGTGCCACTCGGTATGACAGGGGTGGGCACTGGCAGTGGGCACACTACAGTCAGTTGAAGTCGGCCTGACACACACTAGCAGCAGGCAAGCAGCTGAAATTACATTAAAGTGTAAAAATTAAATGCCTTTTTTAAGCAAAGTCCTGTGCCAGCCGGTATGAGTGGTGGGCACTGGCAGTGGGCACACTACAGTCAGTGGAAGTCAGCCTGACACACACTGGCAGGCAACTAACCTTAGATTAAAGTGTAAAAATTAAGTGCCTATTTTTTAAGCAAAGTCCTGTGCCACTCGGTATGACAGGGGTGGGCACTGGCAGTGGGCACACTACAGTCAGTTGAAGTCGGCCTGACACACACTAGCAGCAGGCAAGCAGCTGAAATTACATTAAAGTGTAAAAATTAAATGCCTTTTTTAAGCAAAGTCCTGTGCCAGCCGGTATGAGTGGTGGGCACTGGCAGTGGGCACACTACAGTCAGTGGAAGTCAGCCTGACACACACTGGCAGGCAACTAACCTTAGATTAAAGTGTAAAAATTAAGTGCCTATTTTTTAAGCAAAGTCCTGTGCCACTCGGGATGACAGGGGTGGGCACTGGCAGTGGGCACACTACAGTCAGTTGAAGTCGGCCTGACACACACTGGCAGGCAACTAACCTTAGATTAAAGTGTAAAAATTAAGTGCCTATTTTTTAAGCAAAGTCCTGTGCCACTCGGGATGACAGGGGTGGGCACTGGCAGTGGGCACACTACAGTCAGTTGAAGTCGGCCTGACACACACTGGCAGGCAACTAACCTTAGATTAAAGTGTAAAAATGAAGTGCCTTTTTTTTAAGCAAAGTCCTGTGCCACACGGGATGACAGGGGTTGGCACTGGCAGTGGGCACACTACAGTCAGTTGAAGTCGGCCTGACACACACTAGCAGCAGGCAAGCAGCTGAAATTACACTAAAGTGTAAAAATTAAATGCCTTTTTTATGCAAAGTCCTGTGCCAGCCGGTATGAGTGGTGGGCACTGGCAGTGGGCACACTACAGTCAGTGGAAGTCAGCCTGACACACACTGGCAGGCAACTAACCTTAGATTAAAGTGTAAAAATTAAGTGCCTTTTTTTAAGCAAAGTCCTGTGCCACACGGAATGACAGGGGTGAGCACTGGCAGTGGGCACACTACAGTCTGTGGGCCTGCAGCTCCTCACACACAGGCAGGCCAGGCAACTGCAATATGTATATAAAGGAAAAAAAAAAAGCAGACTAATGTTGCAGCCCTAAAAAGGGCTTTTTGGGGTGCTGTCAGGACGCTGTCCTTACAGCAGAGATCAGATGAGTCTTTCAGGACTGGAGTGGACACTGAATTCACTAGCCTAGCTATCGATTTCCCAATTAAATCAGCAGCAGTTACAGTCTCCCTCCTCTCACTAAGACTGCAGCTTCAGAATGAATCTAAAATGGATGCTGTGCAGGAGGTGGGAGGGTCTGGGAGGGAGGGTATGCTGCTGATTGGCTGGAATGTGTCTGCTGACTGTGAGGTACAGGGTCAAAGTTTGCTCAATGATGATGTATAGGGGGCGGACCGAACATCGCATGTGTTCGCCCGGCAGAGGCGAACGCGAACAAGCTATGTTCGCCGGGAACTGTTCGCCGTCGGATAGTTCGGGCCATCTCTAGATATAAGACATAAGCGCTGGTGCACAATCAAATTCAGCTAGTCCTATGGAGTTGGCACTATGCTTGGTGCCAATCTGAGTGATTCGGTGATTTTGCTGCACAATTAGGTGGTATTATGGTGTTAATAACTATCGTGGTGGATCAGAATGTGTAGTCTACGGCTGAGAGTGGGCGGACAGTATGTAATATAAAGGTGTTAGCACTGGAAAAAAACGGCAAGTGGAAGGTGAATACCGGTATAAATACTATCCTGGGTACCTTGTTTGTTCTTTCTCCAAGGAGTTCGTGATGTGGGTGTTCGTTCTGTATTCTTCTTGTTGTTTCCGTGGGGATGTTGGTATCCTTTCAAGTCCCGGCGTTCTTCTTGCTCTCCTGTCAGCAGCAGCGCGGCCCCGGCCGGAAGCACGCGCGTCGCGAGGGAGCTTGGTTCGTTACCCGGGAAACCGCTGGCGGTGACGTCACCTGGTACGAGTATGGTGGCCTCCGTGGGGCAAAAGACTGTAACCTACGCGTTTCGGAGCCAAAGCGGGCTCCTTCGTCAGGGTTCGACGTCATACTGTCAGATTGGCACCAAGCATAGTGCCAACTCCATAGGACTAGCTGAATTTGATTGTGCACCAGCGCTTATGTCTTATATCCCCTACGGGTGATATACCTACTCCAAGTGCCAGTAATAGCCCCCCCAAATCATGTGCCAGTAATAGCCCCCCCAATCATGTGCCAGTAATAGCCCCCCAATCAAGTGCCAGTAATAGCCCCCAATCATGTGCCAGTAATAGCCCAAGTCCCCTACAGCCCCCCCCCCCCCCCCGCTTCCTACGCCCATGTCTGCCTCTAAAGTGTCCGCTTAGCAACCTTCAAACTGAATATTCCTTAGGATCTCTTGCCACACAGATTGCTACAGTCTCACTCCTCTCTGTCTTCCCAGCGTGTCCCTGAATACTTAGTAAGCACTGGGAAGACATAGGGAAGCAAAGCTGCAGCAGTCAGTGCTAACAGTAAATGTACTGTCAGCACTGATTGCTCCTCTATCTTCCCAGTGCTTACTAACTAAGCAGGAACATGCTGGGAAGATAGAGGGCAGCCCATCTGTCAATGATCAGCACTGGCAGCAGAAGAAATATGGTGTACGGTGGTAGTAAACCCATTTGTAAAAATGGTTCTATATATGTAGGGAGGCAGGGGCTGGGGAAGGGAGAAGAGAGATCCTGTCTCTGTATCTTACAGTTAGCCATATTCAGTATTCAACTGAATGCTAAAGACGGATTGTTAATAGGCTAAAGGGATACTTTAGGGGTATTTTCAATTAAATTACTTATTACTTAAATGAATTATATTTCCCTAATAAAGTACATTATAAAAGTTATTAACATCGCCATCCATACACATAAGAAAAAAAATAAGTTGAAATGATATTTACATTTCTCCAATTCATTTTCATGCATAAAAATCATACAGTGCAACTACACCCCACAAAGGGGAAAAGGCAAGCAACAAAAAAACATGCTTTAGCAAAGAAAACTGGGCATGGTTTGTATGGATGTTGATTCATCTCTTAAAGGGGTTGTCCGAGTTAAAATAAAAATGTTAAATGGCAGGGAAGGTGCTAAAAATAATAAAATAAGTTATACTTACTAGTTTCAAACCCCTCTGCTCCAGTACCACCACTCTGGTTCTCTTGGCCAGGCTTTGTTTAGATGGCTGTAGTGGTGATGTGCCTGTATACCGCATGTGACACACTGCAGCCAATCACTAGCCATGGCAGTCTTGTGCTCTATGCCACTTAGGGCTCATTCAGACGGCCGTATGCTGTCCGCAAAAATACTGAATGCTATCCGTTTTTTTGCGGATCCGCAAAAAAACGGATCTGCAAAAAAACGGATAGCATTCAGTATTTTTGCGGACCCATAGACTTCAATGGGGCCATGTCCTGATTTTCACGGACAAGTATAGGACATGTTTCATTTTTTTTGCGGATCCGCAAAAAAACGGATAGCACTCAGTATTTTTGCGGACAGCATACGGCCGTCTGAATGAGCCCTAAGGCTGGGGGTAGGCTGCAGGGATCACATGTGGTATATAGGCACTTGATCGTTACAACTAAGAAGGCAGCAGCAGGACAGATCAGAATGGTGGTGCAGGGGCTGAGTGGGATTGGAACTGATAAGTATAACTTGTTTTAATAATAATAATAATAATAATATTTATATATATAGCGCCACCATATTCCGCAGCACTTTACAAATTCATATGGTTCATGTACAAAACAAAAGTAACTGGCTAATATACAACTGAAACACTAGGAGTCAGGGCCCTGCTCGCAAGGTCTTACAATCTATGAGGAATTGGGAGTGACACATAAGGTAGTTGATTGTGATAAGTAGGATTCGAGCCATTATTGAACTGACAGGAGTGGTGCCGGCCGATCTGCTTCGGGTTTGGGACTACTAGAGGATCGGGCTTAGGCCAGAGGAGTTGGTGGGGGAGAGGTTTAGTTGGGGAAAAGTCATTTTAGATAGCTTGATAAGCCCGCCTGAAAAGATGTGTTTTTAAGGCACGTTTGAAGGTGGAGAAGTTGTGAATTGACCTAGTATTCCGGGGCAGAGTATTCCAGAGAGTAGGTGCAGCTCGAGAAAAGTCTTGAAGACGGGAGTGAGAGGTACGAATTATGGAGGTTATTAATCTTAGGTCGCTAACAGAATAGAGAGCACGAGTAGGGTGGTAGATGGAGATGAGGGAGGAGATATATGGAGGTGCAGCACTGTGGAGAGCTTTGTGGGTGAGGGTGAGAAGCTTGAACTGTATTCTGTGGTGGATGGGCAACCAGTGAAGTGACTGGCACAGACTAGTAGCATCAGTGTAGCAGTTGGATGGATAGATGAACCTGGCTGCAGCATTTAGGACAGACTGAAGGGGGAGAGTTTAGTGAGAGGGAGACAGATTAGTAATGCGTTGCAGTAGTCAAGACTAGTGATGAGCAGGAGTTGCCATACTCGATTTCGCAATATTTTACAAATATTCGATTGAATATTCGTCTTATATTCGTCGAAATCGAATATTCGTCTTTATTCTATTTATTATTCTATTTATTTATTTAATTCTATTATTCTTTTTATCTATTTATATTTTAAAGTTGCCTATGGACAGCTCTAAGTTGGATTCGCAATGCGAGAATATTACTTTGCCTATTTTTTGCAATAAATAGAATAATGACTCAGTATTCTATTTATTGCAAAAAATAGGCAAAGTAATATTCTCACATTGCGAATCCAACTTAGAGCTGTCCATAGGCAACTTTCCTATTGGCTTGCTAGAATTAACGAATATAGAGAATATAGCTCTATATTCGTTATCTTCGTTAATTCTATCAAGCCAACCATTAGGAAAGTTGGCTATACCCCTCTCTAAGTTGGATGCGCAATGCGAGAAGAATAAGTAATATTACTCGCATTGTGCATCCAACTTAGAGCGGGGTATATGCAACTTACTTCTCTATTGTTTGGCTATGTAGAATTAACGAATATGACGAATACGAATATAGCGCTATATTCTCTTTATTCGTTAAATCAAACAAGAAGCCAATAGGAAAGTTGCCTCTAGACAGCTCTAAGCTGGATTCACAATGCGAGAATATTACTTTGCCTTTTTTTTGCAATATATAGAATGACTCAGTTCTCTATTTATTGAAAAAAATAGGCAAAGTAATATTCTCGCATTGCGAATCCAACTTAGAGCGGGGTATAGCCAACTTTCCTATTGGTTGGCTTGCTAGAATTAACGAAGATAACGAATATAGCGCTATATTCTCTATATTCATTAATTCTAGCAAGCCAATAGGAAAGTTGCCTATGGACATCTCTAAGTTGGATTCGCAATGCGAGAATATTACTAGTTCTGTGTATAGGCAACGTTCCTAATGGTTGGCTTGCTAGAATCAACGAATATAACGAATACAAATATAGTGCTATATTCAGGGGAGGGCTGTCAGCCTTAGTCCTGGGGGGCAAATCCAGTCAAGTGGCCCATTTTTAGCCTGTACAGCTGACATTCTATAGTTGAGGCCTGTCTACACATCATACGGAGAGGGGAGGTCTCTCCTCCCTCCCCTGATCCTGCTCAAGGCCCTACCATCTGCCACCCGCCCGTGGCCTGCTGCCCCCTTTCGTCGTCCTCACCCAGCTCTGAATCCTCCTTCTGCAAATAGCAGGGGGGAGGGGGAGCCGGAGCATCTCCTCTCCGACATAGCGCCCCATACCTCTTACATCCAGTGATGTCACCTTTGATGTAGACGTTCTCTTTCCTCATCTTCTCCATTCAGACCAGACCGCCATGATGATTTTTTCTGCCATCTCCCGTCTCTGCAGAGATTGAGAAACAGACATTAGTTTCCTGCCACCCCCAATACTATACTGCAGAAACAGTCCCCCTGGAAAAACTACTACCACACAGATAGTGCCCCCAATACTGTACCCGCTATGCCCCCAATACTATACTGCAGAAACAGTACCCCTGGGAATACTACTACCACACATATAGTGCCCCCTTAAACAATTATTGGCACACAGTGCTCTAAAAAATAACTGCGCCCAGACACTAATAGTATAAAGATAATGTCCCCCAAAAATAATTGTGCTAAGCTGATACTATGCCAGTGTGCCCTCACAGTAACAGTGCTCCCCAAAATCCCACCAATAGAAATAATTCTCTGCCAGAGCACACTTAGTAGTAATAATGCCCCTATAGTGCCCTAGTAATCATGTTCCTCATAGCCCCCCAGTAGTAGTAAAGCTCCCCATAATACCCCCTAGTATTACTAATTTTCCCTATAATATGACAGTACATGAAATACCCCCGCTTAGTGCCCGCAGTTGAGCTAATGTCCCCATAATGTATGCCAGTATAAAATACCCCTATATAGTGCCCCAGTAAATGCCCTCATACTGCTCCTCTCCCCCTTCCCCATAGTGTCCCCATAATATGCCAGTAAAAAAATGCCCCTTAGTGCCCCCAGCAGATGCCCCTATAGTGCTCCTCTCCCCCACAATGTGCCAGTAAAAAAATGCCCCTTCTTAGTGCCACCATAGGCCCCAATAGTGCTCCACTCCCCCATAGTGCCCGCTCTCCCCTATAGTGCCTCCCATAATGTGCCAGTAAAAAATGCCCCCTTAGTGCCACCAAATGCCATAGCGCCCCCCATAATGTTCCAATACAAAAGGCCCCTTTAGAGCCCCCACTTCCCCATAGTGCCCCCAAATAATGCCCGTATAGTAACACCAGATGCCCCATAGTGCTGCTCTCCCCTATAGTGCCCCCCAGAATGTGCCAATAATAAAAAAAAAGCCCCTTTAGAGCCCCCAGATACCCCCATAGTTCTCCTCTCCCCCATGGTGCCCCCCCATAATGTGCCAGTAAGAAATGCCTCCATAGTGCCAGCTCCTCCAATAGTGCCAGCTCCCCCCCATAGTGTCAGCCCCCCCATAGTGCCAGCTCCCCCCCATAGTGCCAGCTCCCCCATAGTGCCAGCCCCCCCATAGTGCCAGCTCTCCCCCATAGTGCCAGCTCCCCCATAGTGCCAGCCCCCCCATAGTGCCAGCTCCCCCCCATAGTGTCAGCCCCCCATAGTGCCAGCCCCCCCATAGTGCCAGCCCCCTTATAGTGCCAGCCCCCCCATAGTGCCAGCCCCCCCATAGTGCCAGCCCCCCCCATAGTGCCAGCCCCCCCTATAGTGCCAGCTCCCCCTATAGTGCCAGCTCCCCCTATAGTGCCAGCTCCCCACCATAGTGCCAGCCCCCCCCATAGTGCCAGCCCCCCCATAGTGCCAGCCCCCCCATAGTGTCAGCCCCCCCATAGTGCCAGCCCCCTTATAGTGCCAGCCCCCTTATAGTGCTAGCCCCCCATAGTGTCAGCCCCACCATAGTGCCAGCTCCCCCTATAGTGCCAGCTCCCCCTATAGTGCAAGCCCCCCCATAGTGCCCCCCCCTAGTGCTAGCTCCCCCATAGTGCCAGCTCCCCCATAGTGCCAGCCCCCCCTATAGTGCCAGCCCCCCCTATAGTGCCAGCCCCCCCTATAGTGCCAGCTCCCCCATAGTGCCAGCTCCCCCATAGTGCCCCCCATAGTGTCAGCCCCCCTGTAGTGCCAGCCCCCCTATAGTGCAAGCCCCCCCTATAGTGCAAGCCCCCCCATAGTGCCAGCCCCCCCTATAGTGCCAGCTCCCCCTATAGTGCCAGCTCCCCCTATAGTGCCCCCCCATAGTGCTAGCTCCCCCATAGTGCCAGATCCCCCCCATAGTGCCAGCCCCCCCTCTAGTGCAAGCCCCCCCTGTAGTGCCAGATCCCCCCCCATAGTGCCAGTCCCCCCTATAGTGCCAGCTCCCCCTATAGTGCAAGCCCCCAATAGTGCCAGATCCCCCCCCCATAGTGCCAGCCCCCCGCAAAGAAGAAAAAAAAAGAAACATTAATACTTACCTCCATCAGCAGCGATGCAAGCCTCTTCCGGCCTGTGTCCCTGCTGTGTGCTGCCCGGCTCAGGCGTTGCGATGATAATGACGTCATCGCGCTGCCTGAGCCGGCCTCTGATAGGCTGCAGGCATTAGTGCCTGCGGCCTATCAGAAGAACAGGGGAGGGACACGCCTCTCCCTCCCCTGCCCCACAGCACACAGCACGGCCGCAATTACATCCAGGGCCGCGCCGCCTGTGGTGATCGGCGGTGCGGCCCAGCGGCCGTTTATTTAGGACGGCCTGGGGGGCAATTGCCTCCCTGCCCCCCGGCCCAGCCCGCCCCTGGCTATATTCTCTATATTCGTTAATTCTAGCAAGCCAACCATTCGGAACGTTGCCTATACACAAAATTAATTTGGATGCTCAATGCGTAATTTTACTTGCATTGCGCATCCAACTTTGAGCGTGGTCTATATGATCGTGATTCTCACATCCGACAGTACATTCTAGCATGGAGGCGTTCCCATGGTGATGGGGACGCTCCATACGCACGGGAAGTCGGCACTCGGCAGACGCGCCAACGGGCACTGACTGGAGCGGGCAAGGAGCGCGGAGTCCCCTGGACATGTAAGAAGAACTGCTTTTGGGAAGTGGGAACAACGTTAAAGGGAATCTGTCACTAGCATATTAGCAAAAAAAAAATTTATGAATCCATGTGTAATAAAGTACCTTATTTCCATATGTCTTGTTCTTTTTATTCTGTGTCTTGTCATTTCTTAAAAAAAACGCTTTTTATGATATTCAAATGAAGCTGTAAGGAGCCCAGAGGGGCGTTATTCTTTGTCCACGGTGCCCAGGAACGCCCCTCTGAAGTGCCGTGCCCGCCTAAATTTGAAAATTAAGAACTCCTCCAAGATCGCCTAAATCGCCTCCCAGAGGCGAGGCTAAGTGCTCCCCCCCCACCCAGCGCCGCGCTCTGCGGCAAACACCCCCGATCCTCCTCTCGCCCGCATCCGAAATCCCGCGCAGGCGCAGTGCAGTGTCGGCGATTGCCTGCGCTATGATAAGACGACTGAGGGCAACAGCTTCAACAGCGTCACTGGGCATGCGCCTATCCCAGTGAAATAGCAGTGAAATAAATAGCTCCTACATCTTTTTATATTATATATGGTTGAGGGTTTTATCTGTGGGGGGGGGGGTGTGGGGGGGGTGTATAGGATCATATGGCCATATATTATATTTATATGTAACTAGTGTAGGACAATAAATATACGTTGGTGTATAGTGTTAGTTATTAAAAACATTTTTTCCATCCCTACCTATACAGACTCAAATCCTCTGGTTGACGTCGGGACTGGGGACAGCCACTTCAGCTTCCAGCTGGCTGAGGAAACAGCGAACACGCCACTGGGATTGGCGCATGCCCAGTGACGCTGTTGAAGCTGTTGCCCTCAGTCGTCTTATCATCGCGCAGGCGCAGGCAATCGCCGGCACTGCACTGCGCATGCGCGGGATTTCGGATGCGGGCGAGAGGAGGATCGGGGGTGGGGGGAGCACTTAGCCTCGCCTCTGGGAGGCGATTTAGGCGATCTTGGAGGAGTTCTTAATTTTCAAATTTAGGCGGGCATGGCACTTCAGAGGGGCGTTCCTGGGCACCGTGGACAAAGAATAACGCCCCTCTGGGCTCCTTACAGCTTCATTTGAATATCATAAAAAGCGTTTTTTTGAAGAAATGACAAGACACGGAATAAAAAGAACAAGACATATGGAAATAAGGTACTTTATTACACATGGATTCATAAAAAAATTTTTTTGCTAATATGCTAGTGACAGATTCCCTTTAAGAAAAGAAAAATTAATAAAGCACCATATTCAAAATATTTGCGAATTAGCGAAGTGCTGATATTTGAGATTAAAATTCGCTAATCGAATATTCGGTCTCAACACTAGTCAAGACTAGAATGAATCAAGACAACAAGAGTTTTTGACGTTTCTACCATAAGAAAAGGGCGGATTCTGACGATATTCTTGAGGTGCAGACGACAAGAGCGTGTAAGTGATTGAAGACAGCAGGCATGTTGCACAAGAGTAATTATAGCGCTGCAGAACAAAAACAAAATCTAATTTAGGTGGGTTAGTAGATGGGGGAAAGACAAGAAGTTCAGTTTTAGATACAGAGAAGACATGATGTTAGAGACAGCTGCTAGACAATTACTGGTATTTTGGACTAAAGCAGGAGTGATGTCAGAGGATGAAGTGTATAGTTGGGCGTCGTCAGCATAGAGATGGTATCGAAAGCCAAATCTACTGATAGTCTGTCCGATGGGGGCTGTATAGATGGAGAAGAGTAGAGGACCTAGTACTGAGCCCTGAGGAACACCAACATCAAGAGGAAGAGGAGAAGAAGAAGAGCCAGCGAATGAAACACTAAAAGAGTGGCCAGAGAGATAGGAAGAGAACCAAGAGAAAGCAGTGTCCTTAAGGCCAATTGAGTGGAGCATGGTGAGGAGGAGTTTATGGTCTACAGTATCAAATGCTGCAGAGATATCCAGCAGAATCAGTAGAGAATAATCACAATTTCTTTTTGCTGTTAGGAGATCATTAGACACTTTAGTAAGGGCAGTTTCTGTAGAGTGAAGAGGGTGAAAGGCAGATTGTAAGGGGTCAAGAAGAGAGTTTGCAGAGAGATAGCTTATTAATGGAGAGTAGACAAGACATTCAAGGAGTTTAGAGATGAAGGGGAGGTTAGAAACAGGTCGGTAGTTAGCAGCACAGGTCGGGTCAAGAGATGGTTTCTTTAGTAGTGGGATTATAACAGAGTGTTTAAAAGAGGAGGGAAAGATACCAGAAGAGAGAGAGAGAGGTTAAAAATTGTAGTTAGGTGAGTACTGACAGCCGGGGAAAGGGACTGGAGGAGGTGTGATGGAATAGGATCACTGCTACAGGTAATGGGTCGAGAAGAACAGAGAAACCTGGAGACTTCTTCCTCTTTTATAGGGTCAAAAGAGGAAAGAGAGCATGTGGATGAATGGGAGGGAGGAGGATTGAAATTATTTGGGGACTGGGAGATTATTTCCTGCCGGATACTGCCAAACTTGTCTCTGAAGTAAGTGGCCATGCCACCAGCGCAGAGGTCAGTGACAGGTTCTGGAACTTTAGGGCTTAGAAGGGAATGAAAAATGTCAAAGAGTCGTTTTGGGTTATTTAACATATTTTTATTTTAACTTGGACAACCCTGTTAAAATCTATTAAGCATCTGAGCTTTTTTCTCTGACACAGTGCCTATTTTGGCTCTCTGTAACTTCCAGTAGATGGCGTTCAATGTATATGGATTTTTTTTAACTCATTTGGATGGAAACAGCTCTGCTTTCCTTAGAGTTGGGGCAGGTAAACACACTTTGTGTATGTGCAGGAGGCAGCAGTTTGCTGCCTCCTTTCACCACATGCCCAGTAGCAGCGACATGGTTGGCCTCTACGGTAGTTACTGATATATAACACATATGAGAAAGCACTCTGTAAGGCAAGTTTCTGAAAAGTCGATTTTGGGATGTTATGCAGCCAGTGATGGTTAAAAGTCATGGTTAAATTTTTTTTTTACGTAAACTAAAATGAATAAATGCTAAATACATTTTTGAAATTTACTTTCTAGTGGCTTATACAGTGAGTGTGATATGGGCTAGTGGGACCAAATCACCACAGCTACAGTATCTTCCTGTGGCTATAGCATTACGCAATGTTACAGCATGAAACCGCATATAAAGGTCAATGCAGGAACTAGTCTATGAAAAGAAAGCATATGTGTATCACGACTGCTTGTTTTATGATTAGAAGAAGAAGGGAAATTGCTTACACAGTACATATATGATCTCAGAATTGTATTTATCATGATGCTTTTTAATATCGGAAGAGGTCAGAAAATATCTACCAAAAAGCTTTCCATTATAACTGTAGCACGAATATAATAAAGCCTCAGTTGCCATTATCAGGGCAGCCTAACATGATATTCAGTACCTCAGTGCTTTAGATTTACCTCAAATAATACCCTACATTTCTCACTGTCAGTGAAGATTTAGTTGAAGATTTAAAATATTAGAGTGTTGCTATTTAATGTGTACCTACAGTATTATTACAAAATGTAAGATCTGTACTTTGTGCTAGGAGCCAATTAGATGCCACACCCTGCTGCTCCCCAACGTTTCATTGAGAATCTGCAGCTGCTTCCCCCCTATCTTTAGACAGATTTGTTACTGACTAAGCAGGATGTTTTGCAGTTACAAAAATTCTCTAATCTTTTTGAAAGTTTAATTTTGAAGTCTACAATAATTGAAGGCTACCACATTTGGGATATTGGAGTACAGTACATTCAAAGTCCATTCACCACCACCCAAACCAAGGAGGGCAGAAGAGAGTTAGCAGGTGTCTAAATCAGTCCTTCAATCATTTTTCCAACTTACTGTTCTTCTGCACAATGCCATGAATCAGAAGATCTTCCGAATATCCAGCAAAACTCATAAAATGTTAACTTTACTCGTCCAGTAAGTTTCGTTGGTTAGACCGATAATTAGCTTGATCAAGAAAAGGAAACAGTACAGACTGCCAGGATAGTTTAAAAGCGGAACATTTTATTCCTCATACTCACAAAAGAAAACTTTAAAATCGCATATTCAAACACGTGGATTCTGAAAGACCTATATAACACAGAACTGGACATGAGCTGACCATGTCCCGGAAGAAGCCGAAGGAAGGATAATCCCTGGGTCTGGCATTCTGGTCAGCGTTTTTACACATGTATTTGCATATGCAATTTTAAAGGGAAATTGGAAAAGGAATCGAAGGCCTGATTTGCACACCTACTGACTCTCTTCTGCCCACCTTGGTTTGGGTGGTGCTAAGTGGACTTTTGAAAAGTTTTTGCACCTGTTTACTTAATTCGTCAAAGGAGTTCTTCAGGAATTATTTAAAATGGCCATCAGTAACCTGTCTTAGAATGTGAGTTGGACTGGTTGCCTCCACTTGCAGAGGTGCCTAGGGGAGTAAAGGGGCCAGGCCTCACCAAACACTACATTGCTTTACAGCAGATGGTAATGATGCAGTCCTGCCTATGATATGCCATCATGGTTGAGCAGCCTGACAGGAACACTCACCAATGTGTACTATATGTAAGTACCAGAGTTTAATGTGTGTAATGAGACACCACCACCCCCCTTCCCCTTCCCCAGGGAGCTATGCAAGTGGAGGCAAGGATTGCTGCCTCTGTATTCTGATATACAAGAAGGATATTGCCTGCATATAAGTCACAGCACTCATAAATATTCCATCTCAGAATACATAATTTAACTGCTTTCTCCACAAGCTAACAATTGGTAGGCCTGTCGTGTGACCTTATATTCACTTCTGTGTTTGAATTTAATTTGTGAAAGCCATCACTGACGCTCCAGCCTTTACACTCATTCAGAGGTAGACAGCTGATTGGAGGGGGTCCCGGGCGTCAGACCCCCACTGATCAGATACTGATGACCTATCCAGAGGATAGGTCATCAATATTAAAGTCTTGGAAAAACCCTTTAATGAAACCTGTTAAATTCATCAGAATAATGGAATAATGGAAACCAGCCTGTTACTTATTCAATGAAAAAGCCCTAAATTTCAGTTAACATAAGAGATTATATTTGCTGAAGCAACATATTTCCATTTTATGAGTAGTAGTTGGGATCTTGTCACTTGTTATTAGTTTTTTATATGTGTGCAGTCACCATTAGAATGTTTGTCAAGTTCCACATAGATCCATCAGCTTAGGCTAGGGCTACATGGTAACGTGTCTTAGAAAATTAGCGAGACACAAAGATATGTGTGACTTGCAAAGTCTAGCATGTCCGAATTTTTTGTGACTGCATTGCGACACCATAGACATACATTACATGAAATGTAGCATGACTTTCTTGTTCCGCGACACAAATTGCCGTGTAGCCCTAGTCCAGGGATGGCCAACCTGAGGCTCTCCAGATGTTGCAAAACTACAACTCCCAGCATGCCCAGACTGCCAACAGCTATCAGCCTACAGCAGGGCATGGTGGGAATTGTAGTTTTACAACAGCTGGAGAGCCACAGGTTGGCCATGCCTGCCCTAGTCTAAATTATGAAACTTGTTTGTCAGTTACAAAATTGGCCAACCTACTGCATTTACTACTACAGGAAATGT
Source organism: Bufo bufo (assembly GCF_905171765.1). Lineage (NCBI taxonomy): Eukaryota > Metazoa > Chordata > Amphibia > Anura > Bufonidae > Bufo > Bufo bufo. The sequence goes on along the minus strand of NC_053391.1, from coordinate 156,348,580 downwards.
CTCAGTACTGGTTGGATCACCACAATTTTCTTCCTATCTGCTGGCTATGAACATTAGTAATTCTAATTGTAATTCTTTTTAGTTAGTTGTAGAACATGATAGACAGTTAATAAAATTTTACAAGTTAAAATGCAAGAAAATAAGGCCTGTTTCACATTAACATCAGTAGTTCTAGCGGGCTGTTCCAAGAGAGCCTGCTGAAGCTCTATGTAATCGGCATTGCCAGACGTTAGGGTACTTTCACACTAGCATTTTTCTTTTCCGACATAGAGTTCCGTCCTAGGGGCTCTATACCGGAAAAGATCTGATCAGTTTTATCCCCATGCATTCTGAATGGAGAGAAATCCATTCAGGATGCATCAGGATGTCTTCAGTTCAGTCTTTTTGACTGATCAGGACAAAGATAAAACCGCAGCATGCTACGGTTTTATCTCCGGCCCAAAAAGCTGAACAGTTGCCTGAATGCTGGCATTTTTTTCCATAGGAATGTATTAGTGCTGGATCCGGCATTCAAAATACGCAGACCGAAAAAAATGTGAAAAAAATAAATGCCGGATCTGTTTTTCAGGATGACACCGGAAATACGGATCCGGTATTGCAATACATTTTTCTGACTGATCAGGCATTTTTCAGACTGATCAGGATCCTGATCATTCTTACAAATGCCATCAGTTGGCCGTTTTGCCGGATCACTCTGCCGCAAGTGTGAAAGTAGCCTTACCGAAATGCCTACTGGCCCCATTGTCTATAATGGGGTCCAGCGGAGATCTGGCTGTTACCCGGAAAATATACTGGGATTTGGCCAGACATACTGCATGCAACAATATTTGTCTGGCCGAATCCCGGCATATTTGCTATAGCCAATGGGGCCGGAGGGCATTCCGGTAACATCTGACAATGCTGGATCCAGACAGCTCCGGCAGGCTGTTCTCTGGCGGAACAACCTGACACAAATATGAAACAGGCCTAATCCAGCACATTGATATACACATAGCTCCTGTTGATCATGCAGTCACAACAGGTGTCCTCATGAACTAACTTACACAGGCAAAGGATCTGAGAAAATATTGTGAAAAAGCATACATACAAAAGCTCGTTCCCAATCATTTCCCCATGTAAATGTGTCACTGATGACCTGAATGCTTGTTTGTCTAGTGATCACATCTTTTATGCTGCACATATAATCAACATTTGCCGACAGCAGATCTCCCTGTGTAAACAGGAATTAATCTGTATGGGGATGAACTGCAGCAGTGATCTTATGTCTCCATATAGAAGCATTTATTGCTGCATGTAGATACATGCAGTTCTCGAATCAATCATCAGACAACTGTCATGAACAATCGGTTAGTTCCCGATAATGTCGTATTATTCATACACTTCCAGGAAGAATAACTAATGAATAATAAACATAAAATGTTGTTATTTCATGGAAAATGGAAGTAGTTAAAAAACAGACATTTCTAAAGAGCTGAAAGAGCCTCTTTAAGGGCTAAAAGCTTTAAGATCAGAAAAAATAAAGTGTGATCACAAGTGCCTATTTACTAAAACCATAAAATGTAGACCAGTTTTTTTGAAGTTTCGTTTCTTTATGATGTTCACGTATTCTGGTAATCTCATCTTCTGCTTGTCCTCTATATATTTCGAGTGAATTATGTTCGTTATGAAGGTGTCACAAGTTCAGCAATATAAAAGGAAAAAAAAAAACAGAAGACTTTCATGTGTTTCCTGACAGTGTTTCTAAAAACTTTGCAGTTGCTTTCAAAATCAGGAAGTTAACATTATGTACTAGTTACTTTTGTTTATCTCAAGCTTCTCAAACCTAATTTGACTATGTAATAAAGACTTTCATTTGGTATGAACCAACGGTACATATAACATTGTTGTTCTCTTACAAAGCTTGAACTGGTGTCACCTCAAGCAACCAGTATATAATGCTGTGTTAAATTAGATTGGTGTATTCTGTAGATTTGTGAAAAAAAAGTAGGAGTCTTCAGTTCTTGATCATGTTCTGTGCCCTTTTGTAGATATTCATCACTTAGGTTCCTCTGTAGGCAGAACATGCATATAATCAAAAGAACAGAAATTCATCCTTCAAATTAAGGACAAATAATGGCTCTTGACTAGCTAGTCACATTTTTAGAACTCTACATTATATTGAGTGGTCTAAAGCCAAAGCACAAGACACACAATTCCACTTTACTGTATTTAGAGTGGTCTAAAGCCAAAGCTCAAAATGCAACATTACCATATATTGAGTGGACTAAAGCCACAAGCTATGTTTATTGCAAAAAGGCACCTTATAACCCAAGCTGAAGACAAGTATCTCAATAATTGATGATATACTTATTGGATGGTGTTCCATGCTTTCATGTAGATGCTGTGATGATACTTATGCAGTCTGTCTAGACCGTGATAGATTGCGAGCATTTTTTTCTCACTTAATTCATATAATTACCTAATGTTCCATATTTTCCTTTTTATTATCTTCCAGGTGTATTTTTCCAAACCAGGTTAAAAGGATCATAAACCCAAACCACAATGGATTTGTACACGTTACCAAATGAATCCCACCCAGACAATGTGACATTAGATATGCTTCAAAACAAACTCATCTTGGTAGCTTTACCAGTTGTGTATTCATTCGTGACTTTAATAAGCATTCCTGGAAATGCTATTTCACTTTGGATTTTGATATTTCACTCTAAACCCATCACATCTTCAATAATTCTCATGATTAACTTGAGCATTACAGACCTTGCACTTGCTGTAGTTCTTCCCTTTCAAATATACTACCATGCCAAAGGGAACAACTGGATATTCGGGAAAGAGCTTTGCAATGTGGTGACTATTATGTTTTATGTTAATATGTATGGTACAATATTAACAATCATGTTGATCAGCTTGGAGCGATACTTAGGCATTATCCACCCAATGAAATCAAGTACGTGGAGAAGAAAAAGGTACGCGATTGGAGCGATTCTTCTAATTTATCTGCTGTTGTTCATTGTATTGATCCCTATGGAGTCGACAGACCTAACATATGAAGTCAAGCATCTAAACATCACAACATGTTTTGATGTACTGAAATGGAACATGTTGCCAAATATTATATCCTGGGCAATTTTCATCATTTCACTTTTCTTTCTTTTGTTTTTAATTCCGTCTATAATTACTGTGGTTTGTTATGTCCGTATAATTAGAAAACTGATTCAGACATCCAATAGGAACGGCACAGGTCACGAAAGAAGATCTATCAACCTTGCTATATTTGTCCTTATAGTGTTTGTCACCTGTTTTGCACCAAACAATGTAATCCTTCTAGTGCACACAATTGTTCGGCTCTTCTATCAAAACAGTTATTACTATGCTTACAAACTGACACTTACCTTGAGTTGTTTAAGCAGTTGTGTGGACCCTTTTCTTTATTACTTTGCTTGTAAAGAATTTCGGAAGAAAGCTTTAGAGTTGTTGAATTGTAGATCACGAAGCATTGAAAAGTCTGGAACTAGGCGAGGCAGCTTGTTCTCCGCTCTGACTTTTTCCAGTGGACAGTGTGAGGCCTTAGAAAATGGGAACATCCACAGATTTGACAATAACCAGCAGGCTAGCGATATGTAGACATTATTGTATTCTTATTGTATGAGGGTTGGAGGAATGTAACATTATTTTTATACACATCTAAACGACCTCATATACATTATAGTATTTTCAGCTAAACTCACCATTTTCAGCAGTGTTGGCCAACAATCTAATGTGTATGTATCTCTCTAATCTTTTCTGATAGATGATGTCGGGGAGAGAAGGATTGGGTGCTTTGAATGTCAGCACCTGATTTTTTGTTCTCCAGGGGATAAGCCACCAACATAGGTTGTTTTTGTTTCTTCTTTCTCTTCTTAGGTTATTCTCTTCTTTCTCTATTGAAATCACAAGCAAAAGCTTAACTGTGTATGTGTATGGAGAAGTAGGGATAGATACAAGTAGCTAAAGGCTTCATCTATTGAAGGTGTAGGAGCACCGTAAAAGTTTTTTTCTGTGAATTCTTCACTATTTATTTATGGTCTCTAGCATATATGACCTAATGAAAGACTATTCCCTACCACTTCAATCCTGGGCCCTGGTTCTTGTCCCCGCTTGTGGTCAGGGTATCGACATGGTCAGCTGCCATGCTGAAGCCAATGACTGCCTTTAATGGTGACATGTCCTAAAATAGCACAACCCAGTGGTGAATATAGTCATATATGCAAGGAGCCATAAGTAAGTAGTGAGGATTCCCAGGGAGCTCCTTTAAGTGGGATCTCAGTTAATCAGCATTTGAAGTAAAAATGTGGGTAGCTCTTAGGAGATGGTTTTAAGATGAAGTTAAACATTGAGTGCTTCATAAAATATTGCATGGTTGTTATTGTTTATACTGCACATATAGTGGTTTAACATTTTTGGGTATGAATAATTTAATTTACAAATTCATAATTTAATACTAAACCTATCAGTAAACCTTAGACAGCTAAATGGTATGTTTAAATGGCATGTCCAGCCATTTAAAAGTATTTTCTGGCAATTTAAAGGCAATGTACACCTTTGGAGGCAATTTTTTTATTTTAATTTATTAATTTAATTTATTATTGCATTGTACTCATTTTGAGCTAAAAACATTTTTTTTAATTGCTCTTTATTATTAATCTGGAGTAATTTTTTTCTGTACAGAGCTAATACGCTCTAATAGCACCCTTTGGATTTTCTGTCTTTTCTGTCAGACCAGAAGCAGACGGACTTCTTATCTTTGCTCTCTGATAATAATGTGGCTTAAATAATTGTTTATGACTTCTCTGTAGTTTATAGATAAGTTTTATTAGATGATGGGCACAAAGTGAAAGGGAAAGTACCAGTCACACAGCTAGAAAAACAGTTAACCCTTTGTGACAGAATAGCTCAATATTTTTAATAAAATAAAGGCCAATTGAAAAAATGATTTTTAACCAAAAATGTGTAACATGCGATCATTAAAAAAAATTGCCTCCAAAGGTGTACATAGCCTTTAATTTAATTAGTAGTTTGGAAAAACCTGTGGAAGGAAGTTCTTTTACATTTCCCTGCCACCCTCCTCTGATGCTACCGTCTTCGCAGCACTCACATGCACTGCTCTTCCGCATGGGTCCTGACCAAATGTGGCCACTTTATTTCCTGTTCATCTGCACTGTCTATCATGCAGCTGAACAGGAAAAGTGTCCACATCTGGTCGGGACCCATGCAGAAGAGCCCACAGTGCACACGATCACAGCGGAGACGGTGTCATCAAGGGAGCAAAAGACAGGTATGTAACTATACAAAAGAGATTTTTTCCGCAGCTTATTACAAACTACTGATTAAGTTAAATGACTGGAGAACCACTTTAACTTTTTTAAACGCTTCACGACCACCCATTGACTATAAACATCCTTGGGCTGGTCGTTTATCTCTGAATGGACGCTATGCGCTTCCTGTCCTGGTCTGCTGGTCATGTGACTGCCGGGGCCAGGAGAGTGCAGAAGCTGTCAGGTCTTCCACAGACCTCGATCAGCCCTGCACTGATGCTGTACAGCGCTGTATACTGCAGTACAGCCTCTCTGGGGGGTGTATTTCCCCTGTAACTGGGGCTACTATGTCAGCCCCAGTTACAGGAGAAATCAATAGTGAAAAAAAAAAAGTGAAGTTAAATGTCCCCCAGAGGTCTTGTATGACCTTATGGGGGACACAAAGTGTAAAATAAAAAAATAAAAAAATAAAATAAAATAGACATATTTGGTATTACCTCGTCCGTGACAACCGGCTCTATAAATATATCACTTGATCCACCCCGTCCGATACATACCATAAAAAATAAAAAATAAAAATATATGTAAAAAAGGCCATTTTTGTCACCTTACATCACATAAAGTGCAACACCAAGTGATCAAAAAGGCGCATGTCCCACAAAATGGTACCAATCAAACTGTCACCTCATATCGCAAAAAATGTGACCATAACTAAGACAATCGGTCAAAAAATAAAAAAAGCTATGGCCCTCAGACTGTGGAGACATTAAAACATCATTTTTTTGTTTCAAAAATGCTTTTATTGTGTAAAACTTAAATAAATAATAAAAAGTATACATAATAGGTATTTCCATGTCTGTAACGATCTTCTTTATAAAAATTCACCCTCAGGTGAACACTGTAAAAGTAAATAAATAAAAACCCTCCCCCATAAAGTGTAATAATGAATGATAAAAAAATCATATGTACCCAAAAATTGTACCAATAAAAACATCAACTCTTCCTGCAAAAAATGAGCCCCTGCACAAGACGAATGGCAGAAAAATAAAAAATATGGCGTTCAGAAAATGGAGACACAAAAACATAATTTTCTTTCAAAAATGCTTTATTATGTAAAACTAAAACAAACAAACAAAGAAAGTAGACATATTTGATATCATTGCGTCCGTAACAACCTGCTCTATAAGAATAGCCATGATCTAACCTGTCAGATGAATGTTGTAAAAAATAAAAAATTAAAACAGTGCCATTTTTTGGTTACCTTGCCTCACAAAAAACATAATATAGAGCAATTAAAAATCATATGTACCCCAAAATAGTACCAGTAAAACTAGCACCATATCCCCTAGTTTCCAAAATGGGGTCACTTTTTGGGAGTTTCTACTGTAAGGGTGCATCAGGGGGGCTTCAAATGGGACATGGCATAAAAAAACCAGTTCAGCAAAATCTGCCTTCCAAAAACCATATGGCGCTCCTTTTCTTCTGCGCCCTGCCGTGTGCCCCTTACATCAGTTTACGACCACCACATGTGGGGTGTTTATGTAAACCGCAGAATCAGGGTAATAAATATTAAATTTTGTTTGGCTGTTAACCCTCGATGTGTTAAAGAAAAAAAAAAAATTAAAATGGAAAATCTGCCAAAAAAGTGAAATTTAGAAATTTCATCTCCATTTTCCTTTAATTCTTGTGGAACACCTAAAGGGTTAACAAAGTTTGTAAAATCAGTTTTGAGTAACTTGAGGGGTGTAGTTTCTACAATAGGGTCATTTATGGGGGGTTTCCACTATGTAAGCTCCACAAAGTGACTTCAGAACTGAACTGGTCCTTAAAAAAGTTGACTTTTCTTAAAAAATTAAAAATTGCTTATAAAATTCTAAACCTTCTAGCATCCTAAGAAAATAAAATTACATTACCAAAATGATGCCAACATAAAGTAGACATATGGGGAATGTTAATAATGAATATTTTTTGAGGCATCACTATGTGTCTTAAAAGAAGAGAGATTAAAATTTAGAAAACAGTGAATTTTTTTAAATTTTCATTAACTTTTAGATTTTTTTATAAATAAAGGTAAAATATATTGACTCAAATTTACCATTAACATGAAGTACAATGTGTCACAAGAAAATAATCTCTGAATGGCTTGGATAAGTAAAAGCATTCCAAAGTTATTACCACATAAAGTGACATGTCAGATTTGCAAAATTAGGCCTGGTCAGGAAGGAGGTAAATGGCCCGGTCTGGAAGTGGTTAAACATGCTCAAATTGTTGTAAAATAATTTTAAATAAGTAATATTCACCTATGCACCTCCATTCCTGGAACAACACTTTCGAGTTCCCTGCCAGTCTTTGTACTTCCCGGTCCATTCTGACACAAACATGTGATGGCTGCAGCCATGAGCTATTATCTCTTTTATTACTTTACACCATTCTGAGCACTTTTTTTTTAATTAGTGACCAGACGGCCTATTTAAGTGTCAGTCAATTAAAAGTAATTTTACTGCCCTTAAAACATTTAAGATTTTATTGCATTAAACAATCCTCTTTGGAAATTAATATGTGTATATTGCCACATTATTTGTTATGGCTCAAATGAAATTACAGTTATGTTCTGTTTTGTGCTGTTTTTGATCTTTACATCTGCATTGGGTTTAGGCAATTTTTATTCCTTTCACATGTAATGGACATAAACCATGGTATTGTAAATAAAATGTATATAGAGAATTCTTTCTATGTCTTCCCTTATATTTGCTTGCTTACATGGTAGCAGTAGTCCCTACTCATGGCTATGTGACAGAGGTATACTTATTGGGCAGACATTTGACAAAGTGCTTAGAGCATATACGGCCTAAAGATAACAGAAACGACAACAAAGATGACATAAACCGTCATTCTTTCTTCATACACATTTGATATAACCAGAGCTGGCTTCACACTGGATGTTGTCCTGAGTGATATATTCTGTTGGCTAAACCTCATAGCCTACTCTGGCTGAAACAAGCCATATCCCTGTTGGATCACATTATAGTCAATGGAGATCTGACGGTGTGCGCCGGTATCTGGCAGTGCCAGATACTGTGGATTCCAGTATTCTGTTCCTCTGCCAGAACAGACTACCAGAGTTCTTGCCGCATATGTTAACCTACTCTCACAGAGAATATTATGAAATGTCCTATTATTGGTTAATCATAGGGTTGGATTTCTTGAAACACTGCGCAAGTGGCATAATTTCCTTTCTAGCCTTTCTCAGGTGAAGACATGTTTTTCCCTTTCTTTTCATCCCATGTTCCTAATACCCATTGCATGCGGTACACATTTTTTCCAAACGTTTTCATGGGCAAGCCACTATTTACCAAGACCACCCCCTAGTCTTTGTCCTAATGGTGAATAACAATAGCTTTTTAACTGAGTACAGATAGACGAACCAGAAAAATAGGTGTTATGATCAATGGGTGGGGCCTGCTGGTCAAACCAGAGATATTGTGGAGTCTCTGTGTCAACCAAGGGATGGCAGTCACTAACCCCTAGGGCAGTGATGGTGAACCTTTTACAAACCGAGTGCCAAAAGTGTAACCCAAAATCCCACAACTTTATTGCAAAGTGCCAACACGGCAATTTAACCTGAATACTACAGCCCAATATAGTCTATCTTCCATGTACTTTATCATTTAGCTATAATAGCCTGCCTGCATTCAGTGCGCTGCCTGTGCTGTTCATAGTGCGCCCTGCACTGATGAATGGCATATTGGTACACCATAGACTTTTTCCATGGTGCGGGTGCCCACAGAGAGGGCTCTGAGTGCCGCCTCTGGCACCAGTGCCATAGGTTCGCCACCACTGCCCTAGGGTGTTATTCAGCACTCTCACAGGAGACAAGACAGAACTCAGCAAGACAGAAACTAAACCACTGCCTACAGGATTAGCTAAGGCTACTTTCACACCTGCGTTCAGGTGTCCGCTCGTGAGCTCCGTTTGAAGGGGCTCACGAGCGGTCCTGAACGCAGCCGCCCGGCCCTGATGCATTCTCAATGGAGGCGGATCCACTGAGAATGCATCCGCCTGCCAGCGCTCAGCCTCCGCTCCGCTCAGTGAGCGGACACCTGAACGCTGCTTGCAGCGTTCGGGTGTCCGCCTGGCCGTGCGGAGGCGAGCGGATCCGTCCAGACTTACAATGTAAGTCACTTGGGACGGATCCGCTTGAAGATGACACCATATGGCTCAATCTTCAAGCGGATCCGTTCCCCATTGACTTTCAATGTAAAGTCTGAACGGATCCGCTCAGGCTACATTCATACTTAGAAAATTTTCTACGTTTTAATGCAGACGGATCCGTTCTGAACGGATGCGAACGTCTGCATTATAGGAGCGGATCCGTCTGATGAAACATCAGACGGATCCGCTCCTAACGCTAGTGTGAAAGTAGCCTAATATGGTTGACAGCTGAATCACTAAGTCAGACAACAGGTAACCCTCCAATAGTTCAAGTTGCGGTTAGAACCGCAGTTAGTGTGAACTGAGTCTAATAGCTGACATGGTGGTGAGAAGTGGTATTGCTGAGAAGACTGGAGTAAAGGCAGCAGAAGATGATGATGATGACTGTCAGAGGCAGAAGCTGAAACGTGGTCAGAGACAACCCATAGGTCAGAAGACTGTATCAGATAGAAGCATGGTACAGACAATTAGACAGGATCAGGGTCAGACAGGTCTAGTAGTTGATGCAGGTGGCAGGCAAACTGAATAGTCAAACAGGCTGGGTAAACCACAGAAGATCAGAACAGAACAACTTTGCTATTAATGTTAGTAACTCTTGGAGAGGAAGCTGCTATTTAAACTTGTAACCCCACTCGGTCGTCCTGAGAGGCAGGAAGCATGCACCCCTTGAAGCATAAATGACAGGATGTGGTGCGGAGGCGGTTGCATGTCCCTATGGGATGCCAGCATGAGATGGAGCACAGAGGCAGCATGGCCGGAGGACGCGTCTAGCAGGCACGCGCCTGTCCCAACTGGCAGAGATAGCAGCGGGCAGCAAGGTAAGAGATGATGGGGATATATTACCAATAGGAACCTCCATACATAATAAACGTGAAACGGGGACCTAGCTCCACAAAACTACAACAACCACCAATAGCCCCAACAAAATACACATAAGTCGTATATATAAAAAACAAAAAAAATTTTATTAACCATGAAAATACACAATAGACTGGTGAAAACGAGGGCAAGATGGAATAGCCACACGTTACTGCTACAGAATAGGAAGCATATCAATTGGACTACGGACTAGACAGATAATAGTCTATACCGGAATAATGTCAATATAGTGCCATGAAAAATAAAGAATGTAAAATAAATCATAAATGTAAAAAAGATGGCCCTATTAATAACTGCCACATAGAGATATGAAATGTGATACTGGTATATTAACAACACCACCACCGCTATATCTAGATGGAATAGTAAACACAGAAATACAAACGGTATAAGAGCTGGGGAAGACTCCTGTACAACCCTTGGTCCAGGGTAACATCCGTGCTGCCCGATATTCATCAACCAGGAACTATCGCACCATCACTGAATTGTGGGTGAGCTGGGCAAACATATGTTCTTATGTCTTCTTATACCTTATGTCTGTGGAAGCTTCAATCCTGGTTTTGGTTCACAATCACTGATGGAAATCACTGACCAAAACACTGATGTGTGAATAAGGTATAAGAGTGGAATCACATAAAAAAGGGATATGTACAAGTCTTTCGTTTATACTTTTGCTTCCTTTTCGATCTATTCCTGGCTTTGACTAAAGTTGGATTTTGACGTTGATAATGGGTGCACATGGATTTTGTGGGTAAAAACTGTTTTCCCATGTGGTCAATAACAACCAGTTTGACAAAAGCACCAGTTTGTGGTAAAGCAGAAGTTTTCAGTTGCACTTCGGCTGCTACGTAAAAACCCAGCCTAAGGGTATGTTCACATTGTTGCAGACATTTCAGGATGAAAAAAAAAACTATTTCATACATCAAAATATGGTCTTTCTGCAGCACATGCATGAATTTCTGCAAGCCCCATTCCGATGAATAGGACTGGTTCAGACATTTCTGCAACAAATCTGCCACATATGAGTATACCCTAATAACCGCATTAAAACTGCATCAAAACAGCATGTAAGAGTGGTCTTATTTGGCAGAGATATAATTTGTCCATGTTATTGCACAGACTTTTTTTTTTTAGCACTGATGTTTGTCAGAATCATAATCTCCACTTTGTGGCCACTTTTTACAGATTTATAGGTTAAAATCCAAGCCACATATAAGACTTCCCCCCCCCCCTATTATACTGACAAGCTCAAATTTTGTAATGCTGGGCGTTTTCATGTACAAAACCACAGGACCAGAATTTCCTCATTTTGGTAAGCAGTTCTCATAGATTGTATATTACTGGATGTAGCTATATTTGTAGCAATGCAAGCAAAACACCATGACATCTCTGTATAATACTTGCACTTAATGGTACTTTAGAAAGTAGGGTCAAGAAGGGACATGGCCTGCCGCTGAGCCGCCAATACGTGCTTCAAAGAGCTCTCTGATCTAAAGTGTTTGATCCTTGGCCATCGTCGGTTACATCAGTCGAAACCAGACCAAGCTCATCAGAACCGGTCCATACACTTTGCTTCATACCTCCTGGTCTTCCCAGACTTTTCTCTGAACAGAGACCGGCAATATACTTACTGAGACCTACACATACTAAAACCTGCCTGCCGCCGGTTGCCAGCTGTTCCGGAGTTCCCGTGTTCTCTGCCTGTTGACCCGCTGTACAGAAGCCTCTCGGGGTTACTGCTCCAGGTGTGGACTCTCGCCGGTGGTACTAGTAAGATCTAGCTTACCATCTGCCCAATACTAGGCCGCATCCATGGGCGGGAGTTTGTGGAAGGCCCGATCGGTAACTTGGAAGCTCCCAGAGCCCTAGCAGATCCGCCGGCTTCCTGAGCTGACCCTGTCAACGGTTGCAATCTAGAGGCCCCGTTTCATCACAGCACCCATCTGAAGTAAATACATACCGTGGGTCCTGGTGTCCCGGAACTGAATCCGGACCTGACGTGCTGCTCTGAGGCCCCTGGAGGCCTACTACATACTGAGTTCTGTGAGTCATTTTTAAAACCCTGATCTCTTACCACCGAATGTCATTACCTGCTTTACACTAGTGATACTAGGCACCCCCTTCTCCTCTAACATACCGTGGGGAGTAACTTTCCAATTTTTCATGACTGTTGATCGATCTTCTAAAACTATAC